>NC_084612.1:62449902-62749902 GCF_033978795.1 Nerophis ophidion
CGCTGTTGTAACACGTGGCTTGGCATTGTTTCGCTGAAATAAGCAGGGGTGTCCATGATAACGTTGCTTGAATGACAACATATGTTGCTCCAAAACCTGTATGGACCTTTCAGCATTAATGGTGCCTTCACAGATGTGTAAGTTACCCATGTCTTGGGCACTAATACACCCCCATACCATCACAGATGCTGGCTTTTAACTTTGCGTCTAAAACAATGCGGATGGTTATTTTCTTCCTTGTTCCGGAGGACACCACGTCCACAGTTTCCAAATATAATTTGAAATGTGGACTCGTCAGACCACAGAACACTTTTCCACTTTACATCAGTCCATCTTAGATGAGCTTGGGCCCAGCGAAGCCGGCGACGCTTCTTGGTGTTGTTGCTAAATGGCTTTGGCTTTACATAGAGTTTTAACTTGCACTTACAGATGTAGCGACCAACTGTAGTTACTGACAGTGGTTTTATGAAGTGTTCCTGGTGATATCTTTTACACACTGATGTCGGTTTTTGACGCAGTACCGCCTGAGGGATCAATGGTCCGTAATATCATCGCTTACGTGCAGTGATTTCTCCAGATTTTCTGAACCTTTTGATGATTTTATGAACCGTAGATGGTAAAATCTAAATTCCTTGCAATAGCTCGTTGAGGAATGTTGTTCTAAAACTGTTCGACAATTTGCTTACAAATTGGTGACCCTCGCCCCATCCTTTTTTGTGAATTACTTAGCATTTCATGGAAGCTGCTTTTATACCCAATCATGGCACCCACCTGTTCCCAATTAGCCTGCACACCTGTGGGATGTTCCAAATAAGTGTTTGATGAGAATTCCTCAACTTTATCAGTATTCATTGCCACCTTTCTCAACTTCTTTGTCACATGTTGCTGGCATCAAATTTTTAAGTTAATGATTCATCAGTTTTAATTTCAAATATGTTGTCTTTGTAGCATATTCAATTGAAATTGGGTTGAAAATGATTTGCAAATCATTGTATTCCGTTTATATTTACATCTAACACAATTTCCCAACTCATATGGAAACGGGGTTTGTATAAACAATCAATCAATCAAAGTTTATGTATATATCCCTTAATCACAAGTGTCTCAGCCAAAATAGAATGTTGTGTATCAATTTGAGTTTTAGAGTGTGCATATAAATACTTTTTGGGCACTTTCAACTATACTGCGATAATAATGGCAACCGTGATCAATTTGATTCATAATCATTTTACTTAGCCACATTAATTTTTTGGGGTGGTGTATATTTAAAGGGCCTCCACCCGTATTGCTTGTGGTTGTGATTTTTATTCAAATCTGACAAAGAATAATTAATTATTATTATTTGTTTGTTTTATTTAACCTGCCTATTTTAAAAGTTTACAGTCCAATTACAATGTTAAAATATATGAGAAATCCAAGTGTATTGCACTTGAAAGGGTATACTTGCATTATTATGTATTATTATTATATCAGTGGTTAATTTGGTCTAAAAAAAAATGTTGGCAATAATATTGTTCATCAGAATTAATTTCTAGGTCAATACATTGCTGGGTCGTCCGGGCTACTCCGCTACTGGCAGGAAACCTATTCGTGTTATACAAACGTACATGAATAAAATTAAATGAAGACTGTCAAAAAAATCGAGTTAACTTGTGATTAATTGCAAAAAATTACATGACATTAATCATGTATATATGCAGATTAATCACACAATTAATTTTGAGCGTACATGTTCCTTTACCTTAACTGAAGGTGGTTTACCTTAAAGACGGCAAGGGTTGCTCACAGTCAGTGATAAATATATATATATATATATATATATATATTTTTTTTTTTTTGTTCGTTTTTTTTTGTTACATATACTGTTACATTGTACATGGTGATTGGGATGTGTTATATATTGTATATATTATTTCAAAATGTAATATCATGTATCAGTATATATTGCATACAGTATATATGATATGTAAATATTGTATATATGCTATCTTTTATATTGCTACTATGGTAGATTTTTGGTCTACTTTCCAGTATACCTGCATTGTCCTTTCCATCCTTACCCTCTCCAGCCTTTGTAACTGAGCTACTGTGTAGAACTATTTATCTTGTGGCGCAATGAATTTAGTTTAAGTCTAAGTCGTCTAAGTCTAAGATACAGTGGCGGGCTGTGCGTTTCCCACCTAGGCCTTCAGTGTTGTCCTACTTAGTCCGACTTTAATAAATACCCCTCAAAATACCATAATGTATGTCCCCACATGACTACGGTTGGAGAAACACCATGCAGAAACACATTTACGCACAACTTTGCATTGACTCAGCTCAACAGTGTACAAAACAGGCTATATTTTGGCACATTTAAAAATCAATGAACCCACATCAGCTTTAAAAAACATATCTAATGTGGTACTGTCAAAATTAAAATAATTGTAAAGAACATGTTAAAGGTGGAAAGATAAATAAATAAAATATTTGAACTTTTTCTTTGTGAGTTAAAAAAGTGAGAACCGATGATTTCTCCGTTGGCCGGGTATGGTTCCGGTGCCCCTTCCTGCTTTTCGCAAATTGCAACTTTTGATTGGATTCTCACATGGGAGTGACAAGTGAACATCTAATCATAGTCGCGTTTGCACATATTGCGGTTAAGAGTATTCTATCGTTTTTTTGTCGTTGTTTATACTTTCTGAAAAAATTATGTAATAATGTCAACTCATTGGTGCTAATTTTCGATCTATCAAGATAAAAACATTATCTCAAAATCCAATCACAGGATGTTATTTATGTAGTTTGATCATTTTCCTCGACTGATGAACTAACATAGTTTATTTTGTGCATATGTAGCATGATCTACAAAGATACAAATAATTGCTATTGCAATATCTAGTGGACACATTTAGAACATTTGGTAGTTTCATTCAAAAAATCCAGGTTAATTTTTACACTTAGCAAACTCATCCCACCGGCCGGATAAAACCTGTTCGTAGGCCTGATCCGGACCTCGGGCCGTACGTTTGACACCCCTGTTCTAATTGATGTGATGTAATCCAAAATTTTTATTACCTCAGCTTTTGTTTTTTACAGTCGGTAGGCTACAGTTGTGGTCAAAACTTGACATACACTTGTAAAGAACATCATGTCATGGCTGTCTTGAGTTGCCTATAATTTCTACAACTTGTATTTTTTTGTGATAAAGTGATTGGAGCACATAATTGTTGGTCATAAAAGTGCATTCATGAAGTTTGGTTCTTTTATGAATTTATTATGGGTCTACTGAAAATGTGACCAAATCTGCTGGTTCAAAAGTATACATACAGCAATGTTAATATTTACTTACATGTCCCTTGGCAGGTTTCACTGCAATAAGGCGCTTTTGGTAGCCATCCACAAGCTTCTGGTTGAATTTTTGACCACTCCTCTTGACAAAATTGGTGGAGTTCAGCTAAATTTGTTGGTTTTCTGACATGGACTTGTTTCTTCAGCATTGTCCACA
This sequence comes from Nerophis ophidion, assembly GCF_033978795.1. Lineage (NCBI taxonomy): Eukaryota > Metazoa > Chordata > Actinopteri > Syngnathiformes > Syngnathidae > Nerophis > Nerophis ophidion. The sequence continues at coordinate 62,453,390 of NC_084612.1, forward strand.
CGTTTAAGTCAGGACTTTGGGAAGGCCATTCTAAAACCTTAATTCTAGCTTGATTTAGCCATTCTTTTACCACTTTTTACTTGTGTTTCGGATCATTGTCCTGTTGGAACACCCAACTGCGCCCAATACCCAACCTTTGGGCTGATGATTTTAGGTTGTCCTGAAGAATTTGGAGGTAATCCTCCTTTTTCATTGACCCGTTTACTCTCTGTAAAGCACCAATTCCATTGGCAGCAAAACAGGCCCAGAGCATAATACTACCACCACCATGTTTGATGGTAGGGATGGGGTTCCTGGGATTAAAAGAAACAATAATTGAGCTGTTTGGCCACAATACCCAGCAATATGTTTGGAGAAGAAAGGGTGAGGCCGTTAATCTTAGGAACACCACCCCTACCAACAAGCATTGTGGTGGTGGTATTATGCTCTGGGCCTGTTTTGCTGCCAATGGAACTGGTGCTTTACAGAGTGTAAATGGGAGGATGAAAAAGGAGGATTACCTCCAAATTCTACAGGACAACCTAAAATCATCAGCCCATATTTGTCGGTTGGGTTTTGGGCACAGTTGGTGTTCCAACAGGACAATGAACCCCAAACACACATCAAAAATGGTAAAGGGAATGGCTTAATCAGGCTAGAACAGTGGTTCTCAACCTGGGTTCGATCAAACCCTAGGGGTTCAGTGAGTCGGCCTCAGGGGTTCGGCGGAGCCTCCACCACGGCAGTCAAGACACACCCAACTCATCGTGTAAATAAAAACTTTCCCCTATCGGCGTATTATGGATGCCCCCAAACAATGTTCCTTCTGATTTGCAGGTGTGTCATTTGTTGTGAGTTCATGCACTGTGTTGGTTTTGTTCTTCGAACAAGGTGAGGTTCATGCACGGTTGATTTTGTGCATCGGTAAAAAAAACAAACACATACCTTTGTCTTGAAATTAGAAATGTTTATTTATTTATTTTTTTCACAAAAGGGTTCGGTGAACGCGCATATGAAATTGGTAGGGTTCGGTACCTCCAATAAGGTTAAGAACCACTCAACTAGAATGAAGGTTTTGGAATGCCCCCCTCCCCCCCCAAAGTCCTGACTTAAACGTGTGGACAATGCTGAAGAAACAAGTCCATGTCAGAAAAACAAACAAATCTAGCTGAACTTCACCAATTTTGTCAAGAGGAGTGGTCAAAAATTCAACCAGAAGCTTGTGGATGGCTAACAAAAGTGCCTTATTGCAGTGAAACTTGCTAAGGGACATGTAACCAAATATAAACATTGCCCAAGACCCAACCTCGGGGCTGATGATTTTAGGTTGTCCTGAAGAATTTGGAGGTAATCCTCCTTTTTCATTGACCCGTTTACTCTCTGTAAAGCACCAATTCCATTGGCAGCAAAACAGGCCCAGAGCATAATACTACCACCACCATGTTTGATGGTAGGGATGGGGTTCCTGGGATTAAAAGAAACAATAATTGAGCTGTTTGGCCACAATACCCAGCAATATGTTTGGAGAAGAAAGGGTGAGGCCGTTAATCTTAGGAACACCACCCCTACCAACAAGCATTGTGGTGGTGGTATTATGCTCTGGGCCTGTTTTGCTGCCAATGGAACTGGTGCTTTACAGAGTGTAAATGGGAGGATGAAAAAGGAGGATTACCTCCAAATTCTACAGGACAACCTAAAATCATCGGCCCATATTTGTCGGTTGGGTTTTGGGCACAGTTGGTGTTCCAACAGGACAATGAACCCCAAACACACATCAAAAATGGTAAAGGGAATGGCTTAATAAGGCTAGAACAGTGGTTCTCAACCTGGGTTCGATCAAACCCTAGGGGTTCAGTGAGTCGGCCTCAGGGGTTCGGCGGAGCCTCCACCACGGCAGTCAAGACACACCCAACTCATCGTGTAAATAAAAACTTTCCCCTATCGGCGTATTATGGATGCCCCCAAACAATGTTCCTTCTGATTTGCAGGTGTGTCATTTGTTGTGAGTTCATGCACTGTGTTGGTTTTGTTCTTTGAACAAGGTGAGGTTCATGCACGGTTGATTTTGTGCATCGGTAAAAAAAACAAACACATACCTTTGTCTTGAAATTAGAAATGTTTATTTATTTATTTTTTTCACAAAAGGGTTCGGTGAACGCGCATATGAAATTGGTAGGGTTCGGTACCTCCAATAAGGTTAAGAACCACTCAACTAGAATGAAGGTTTTGGAATGCCCCCCCCCCCACCCCCCCCAAAGTCCTGACTTAAACGTGTGGACAATGCTGAAGAAACAAGTCCATGTCAGAAAAACAAACAAATTTAGCTGAACTTCACCAATTTTGTCAAGAGGAGTGGTCAAAAATTCAACCAGAAGCTTGTGGATGGCTAACAAAAGTGCCTTATTGCAGTGAAACTTGCTAAGGGACATGTAACCAAATATAAACATTGCCCAAGACCCAACCTCGGGGCTGATGATTTTAGGTTGTCCTGAAGAATTTGGAGGTAATCCTCCTTTTTCATTGTCCCATTTACTCTCTGTAAAGCACCAGTTCCCTTGGCAGCAAAACAGGCCCACAGCATAATACTACCACCACCATGCTTGGTGGTAGGAGTGGTGTTCCTGGTATTAAAGACCTCAACTTTTTTCCTGTGTTGTGACCAAACTGGTCAATTTTTGTTTCATCTAACATCACATGGACAAAGATAAGACCTTCTGGAGGATTCTGTTGTCAGATAAAACAACAATTGAGCTGTTGGGCCACCAACTTGCCAAGGGACATATAACCAAATATTAACATTGCTGTATGTATACTTTTGCACCAGCAGATTTGCTCACATTTTCAGTAGACCCATAACAAATTCATAAAAGAACCAAACATTTTTTTTTTTTGTGACCAACAAGTATGTGCTCTAATCCAGTGGTCCCCAACCACCGGGCCGCGGCCCGGTACGTACTCTAATTTGTTTGTGATTGAGTGATTAGAGCAGTGGTCCCCAACCTTTTTGTATCCGCGGACCGGTCAACGCTTAATAATTTGTCCCGCGGCCCGGGGGGGGATTCTTTTTTTTATTTTTATTTTTTTTCTTTGTCATGAAAAAGGGACGTTTTTGTCTTGTATTTTTTTTTTCTTTTTTTTTTAAATAAAAAAATTATAAAAAAAATCTTCTGCAGCCTGGTACTGGGCCACGGCCCGATTGGTACCGGGCCGCAGAAGAATTTGTTTATAAATTTTTATTAAAAAAAAAATATATAATAAAAATATTTTTTATTTTTTATTTTTTTTTTATTCCATCAACATAAAAAACACAATATACACTTACAATGAGTGCACTAACCACAAAAATCTCCCTTTTTCATGACAAAAACGTTCCTTTTTCATGACAAAGAAAGAAAAAAAAAATAAAAGAAAAAAATAAAGGATCACCCCCGCCCCTGGGCCGCGGGACAAATTATCAAGCGTTGACCGGTCCGCGGATACAAAAAGGTTGGGGACCACTGCTCTAATCACTCAATCACAAACAAATTAGATTTGTAGAAATGATTGGAAACTCAAGACAGCCATGACAAGTGTATGTAAACTTTTGACCACGACTCCCCCTCGGACGTCGTTTAAACAGTTAGCTTGGTGTCCAGTGACGTGGACGGATATTACGGCTGACAGCGTATTTGACGCTCCAGCGGTAATAACGCTTAGACCATCCCGACTGTGCATTTTATCTCCGTCTCTCCAGGTCGGAAAATAATCAGCCATTTCCAGAAAAAAAAGCGAACGCCGCAAAATGGCTACCCCTTCCAGTATCCCCTTTTCTCCCCGCCCTCCTCCTCCTTCTTCTTCCCAATCTGTGACGAGTTGATAAGGAATTGATACGGGCGTGACAATGTCTGCTTTGTCCCGCCTCTCCGCAGAGACTCGGTCATTGTCTGCTGCATCAACTCCTTCACCAGCATGTTCGCCGGCTTTGTCATCTTCTCCATTGTGGGCTTCATGGCCAACGTGACAAAGAGGCCCATCGCTGATGTGGCTGCTTCAGGTAATTGTAATCAATGTTGAGAAAAAAAAAAAAAAAACTTCCATAGCGACAATCAGCAAAGGCAACACGCAGCTGTGCAAATAATTAGCGCTGGAGTTTGTGTTATTCATTTTTTCCCCTCCCGCGTTTCTTTTGATTAAAGGGAAATTGGGCAAATCCTTTGTAAATCCTCAAGTTTGAAGTTCGACATTCATTTCCCAAGGACGCTATAATTTTTTATTTTTGTTATCTTGCACGAGGCGCTTTCCTGGCACTTAAAGCCCAAACTTCTTATACTGAAGGGGTCCTGCTGACACCTGATATGAAAGCTCTTTCATGTGTGTGCGCTTCAAGGGCCCGGCTTGGCGTTTTTGGCTTACCCCGAGGCCGTCACCCAGCTGCCCATCTCTCCCCTGTGGGCCATCCTCTTCTTCTCCATGCTGCTGATGCTGGGAATTGACAGCCAGGTACAAAAAAAAATTAAAAAATGTGTATTTTACGGGTTGTATTCCACTGGTTGAGACCGCCTCGTACAAAGGGTCCCCGTCTGGCAGCACAATCAATCAATCATCCATCCATCCATTTTCTACAGCTTATACCCTTTGGGGTCACGGGGGGCGCTGTTGCCTATCTCAGCTACAATTGGGCGGAAGGTGGTGTACACCCTGGACAAGTCGCCACCTCATCACAGGGCCAACACAGATAGACAGACAACATTCACACTCACATTCACACACTAGGGCCAATTTAGTGTTGCCAATCAACCTATCCACAGGTGCATGTCTTTGGAGGTGGGAGGAAGCCGGAGTACCCGGCGGGGAACCCACGCATTCACGGGGAGGACATGCAAACTCCACACAGAAAGATCCTGAACCAGGGATTGAACCCTGACTACTCAGGACCTTTGTATTGTGAGGCAGACGCACTAACCCTCTTCCGCCGTGAAGCCCATCAATCAACCAATCAATCAACCAATCAATTTATTTATATAGCCCTAAACCACAAGTGTCTCAAAGGGCTGCACAAGCCACAACGACATCCTCGGTTCAGAGGCCACATCAGGGCAAGGAAAAACTCACAACCCAGTGGGACGTCGATGTTAATGACTATGAGAAACCTTGGAGAGGACCGCAGATGTGGGTGACACCCTCCTCTAGGGTAGACCGGATGCAATGGACGTCAAATAGGTCCAACACAGTCCGTAGTGGATCTAACATAAAAGTGAGAGTCCAGTCCATAGTGGGGCCAGCAGGAGACCATCCCGAGTAGAGACAGGTCAGCAGCGCAGAGATGTCCCCAACCAATGCACAGGCGAGCGGTCCATCCCGGGTCCCGACTCTGGACAGCCAGCACTTCATCCATGGCCACCGGACCTGTGCCCCCCCCCCCCCCCCCCTCCACAAGGGAGAGGGGAGCAGAGGAGAAAGAAAAGAAACGGCAGATCAACTGGTCTAAAAAGGGGGATCTATTTAAGTTTTAAGATGGGACTTAAATGCTTCTACAAAAACCCACTTGTTGGATCTGGTTTCCATCCATCCATGCATCCATCCATAAACTACCGCTTGACCCGTTCGGTTTCCAATCGCATCATCTAGAAGTGGTTGTCCAGTTTCTTAAAAGCCAAACATGATCAGATTAAGGTGTTTCCATGGGTGATATAATGCTTATTTAGAGCCAAACCTTTGGAGAAATCTGAGTAATTTAGTGCATGTAAACATAGTCAGTGTGTGTCTCTAATAGTGTGGTCCCAATACCAACATTTTGGTACCGGTACCAAAATGTATTCCGATACTTCTTGGTACTTTTCTAAATAAATGGGGACCACAAAAAATGGCATTGTTTGCTTTATTTTAACAACAAATCTTAGGGTATATTAATAACCTCTAAAGGCCTTAGTGGCCATATGTGTGGACAGCACCTTTTAGCTCTTTTTTCCAAAATTGTGTACACTACTAAAATGGGGTCTTATGCTGCTTATGTGGACACTTATACTGCTATCTGGTGGCATCAGAAGAGTATAACATACAATGGAATTTTGAAAAAAAAAATAAATAAAAAAATTAACATGTCACTACACATGAAGTACACGTTTGTGTACTTATGGACTAACTACATCATATCAAAGACGATTTTTATTTTTTATTCTTATTAGGGTCCAATAAGCCCAAATAGCAAAGAAACATTTTTAAAAAAGCTTCGAACAAAGAGCTTGGGCCTTTGTTTTTGCAAGTTTGTCCTTAAATAAAATAGTGAACATACAAGACAAATTGTCTTTTAGTAGTAAGTAAACAAACAAAGGCTCGTAATTTAGTCTGCTAACATATGCTGTAAAATATTGTGTCATTTATCATTCTATTATTTGGTCACAATTATTAAGAACAAATGGTAGAAAATTAATTAATAATTAATTTGATCATTGTAAGAATGCTCCAAAACAATTCACACATGGTTTTCTACCCCAAAAAATTCATCTGATTTTTCAACTTATTTTTATTATTATTCTTCTCCAGATTTTGGCACGTTCTACCTTCCACGTTTTTGACCCGATTCAAACTGTTCAGCCTATTCAGGAATCGCAAATTCCAACAATTCGCAGATTTAACAGAATTCTAGTTTCCGAGACATTTTTCCTATTTCGAACATTCACCATTCCCACATTTTTTAACCTATTCAAACTTTTCCACCTTCAACACATTCCACCGTTCTGGAAATTTAAATAAAAAAATAAAAATAAAATCTAGGATTTTACCGAATTCCTGGTTTTCCAAAGCCCTATTGCCATCCTTTTTTCTGGCGACTACACCTCCCACATTTTTCAATCTACTTCAACCGTTACCCCATCCAAACATTCCTCTCAATCAGGACAAAAACAAGTTTGTTTTTTTAACTGGAAAAATTCCCAATTTTTCCCAAAATTCTAGGATTTCTGTAATTCCATTTCTCAATTCAACATGAAACATCTTCAACATTTCTCCACCGATTTGAAAAATTCCAACACCAACCATTTCAACTCATTCAGACCATTCAAGTTGTTTACCATTTTCCAAAAAATTCCCGCTTTTCTCGAAATTCACAACTTTTGGGTGAATGGGACATTTTTCAAAGTTCCACAACTCCCACATTTTTCATTTGATTCAAACTGTTCTAACTTCGAAATATTCAGACTGTTCAAGAATTGTGTGCTCTACTTCAGTAGTTTAAAAAAATACAGGTTTTCGGTTCAACTTTAGCATTGGAGCCTTTTACACTCAATTTCACTGTTTACACTATTATCTGGTTATTTACCATTTCAACATGTTTGGTGATAGCGGGGGTGTACATTGTAGCGTCCCGGAAGAGTTAGTGCTGCAAGGGGGTCTGGGTATTTGTTCTGTTGTGTTTATGTTATTATGGTGCGGATGTTCTACCGAAATGTGTTTGTCATTGTTGTCTGGTGTGGGTTCACAGTGTGCCGCATATTTGTAGCAGTGTTAAAGTTGTTTATACGGCCACCCTCAGTGTGACCTGTATGGCTGTTGACCAAGTATGCCTTGCATTCACTTATGTGTGTTTGTAAAAGCTGCATATCTTATGTGACTGGGCCGACGTGCTGTTTGTACGGAGGAAAAGTGGACAACAGGTTGTAGAGGACGTTAAAGGCAATATTGTTGTCCGGGTGGAAATCGGGAGAAATTCGGGAGAATTGTTGCCCCGGTAGATTTTCGGGAGGGGAACTGACATTTGGGAGTCTTCCGGGAACATTGGGAAGGTTGGCAAGCATGTATAAAGTGCTACACTGTACTGGATATCAAACATAACATGGGGTGATGGATCAACTACTTGTTAACAAGCTGTACTGTGCCGCACACACAGAGAAGCCACTAGGGTGCCCTCACAAACGATCGGCAATCACAAAAATGCTTAACTTTAGCAACTGTATAGCTATAATAATAAACACTTCAAAAGGTAAAATCCACCCACATGAACATCGACGGAGTAGGAGCTGAGGAGAAAGCAGTTCACAGGGAGAGAGAAAGAAGGGGATGGTACCGTGGAGCGTGGAGCATGGAGCGTGGTTTGGGTTTGCGTCCGTGCGAGAGGCATAATATTTTCCTCCCTGATTTGGAACGGGTCTGCCCTAGGATCACTTTCTAGAAAAGTCTGGTCCTATCACAATTGAAGCTTGCAGCGGTACAAAGCCTGCTCCGTCGATTGTTCCAAACTGTACTTGTGAGCGCCGTTAGTATATATATATATATATATATATATATATATATATATATATATATATATATATATATATATATATATATATACATATATATACGTGTGTGTGTGTGTGTGTGTGTGTGTGTGTGTGTGTGTGTGTGTGTGTGTGTGTGTGTGCGTGTGTGTGAATATATAGTCAAGGTTTCTGTGGTTTATCTGTTAAACAGTGCTCAATACCGGGGTGGAGCGGAATATACATTAGGTCAGGAAAAAAACACGAGGCTATTTCATCTCTACATGCCTGTTTCTCAGGTTTCCCTGCTCTTCAGGGGATTTTGTGATAAATAAAACGTCAGGTTTCTATTGTATCCATTATTAGCACTTCTAATTGTTTTTTTTATAATAAATACAATTGTATTTTATTTATTATAAAATCTCCTGAAGAGCAGGGAAACCTGCGAAACAGGCTTGTTGGGATGAAAATAGCCTCTGTGTTTTCTTCCCTGACCAAACGTATATTAAATATTATATATGAAAATTTTACTCCTACTTGTTTCACTTCCGTGACGAACTCCCTAAAGTGTTGTAATCAGCGAGAAATATGAAACAGCTGAAATGGGGCAAACATTGATAACGTGTGCATAGACTTATATATATATATATATATATATATATATATATATATATATATATGTATATATATATATATATATATATATATATATATATATATATATATATATATACACACAATTATACATAATTATACATAGATTTGTTGTACTTGTGTAGTGACAATAAAGTCCTATCCTATATACGTTAGGTCAGGAAAAACCCCAGAAGCTATTTCATCCCTACAAGCCTGTTTCACAGGTTTCCCTGCTGTTCAAGGGACTATTTGTTTTTAATATATATATCCATCCCATTCATCCATTTTCTACCGCGTATTCCCTTTGGGATTGCGGGTCATATATATGACCAAAAGACGTAACTGCACTTTTTGTCCATATATATATATAAATAGTGTTCATGTATAAATCTAGGGCTGCCAATTATGGCCAAAGTAAGAATTAACATTATTGTTATCAATATTGAAATCTTGATTACTGATTTTTAGGTAAAGCTGTGTGGAGGTGTGAACGTAATACCATCATATCATTTGTAATGTCTAATAAAAAGACTATAGATAAGCCTTCGTCCATGATGTTAGTTCTGTCATGATCCACGACTTGGATCTTGTCACGGTGCTTTGGACTGGACTCTCGCGGCTGTGTTGGATCCATTATGGATTGAACTTTCACAGTATCATGTTAGACCCGCTCGACATCCATTGCTTTCGTCCTCTCCAAGGTTCTCATAGTCATCATTGTCACCGACGTCCCACTGGGTGTGAGTTTTCCTTGCTCTTATGTGGGCCTACCGAGGATGTCGTAGTGGTTTGTGTTGTGGTTTGTGCAGCCCTTTGAGACACTAGTGATTTAGGGTTATATAAGTAAACATTGATTGATTGATTGATGTTCTGGTTTGGGTTCGGTTTTCTGTTTTGTTATCACAGCCTGTTTGTTATTCGACATCCCCAGTTCCTGGTGGCACTTCCTGTTTTGTTTCTGTTGTCACAGTAACTCATTAGTGTCACCTGTCTCTTGTTTGTCGTCGCGCAACTGATTTGTGATTATCTCCTTATTTAAGACTTCCTTTGTTTGCCATTCGTTCTCGGACTCTTATTTGCTTCTATGCAACAGATGACGTCGCTCTTCCCGCATTGTGGTAACTTACTTTTGATACTTGTTAGCTTCCACGCTATTCCTGCGCTGTTTATGTCCCTAGCTTACATGCTTGCGCTTTCTGTTTGTTTTGTCTAGTGCCTTTGTGCAAGTGCCTTTGTACTTAGTTTGTTTAATAGTGTTCTTTAGTGTACCAATAAATGATCATTCCTACCTTCACGCTGTGTTCCATCTCCGCTGCACCCGCGAGAGAACGCAAACATCCCCACGATGGTACCCGAGCGTCACAGGTCCGCCATTATTATCAAGCCAAACGACGCAAGTAGGCATGCGCCTGATTTCGTATTGCTTAAAATGCATTAATAAATGACGTTTTTTTTGGTCATTAAAAAAATTAGACCGTGTTATTAACTGTCTGGAATTTAATCGCAAATTAAATGGGTTAAATAAATGGGTTGTACTTGTATAGCGCTTTTCTACCTTCAAGGTACTCGAAGCGCTTTGACACTACTTCCACATTCACCCATTCACACACACATTCACACACTGATGGAGGGAAATGCCATGCAAGGCGCCAACCAGCACCCATCAGGAGCAAGGGTGAAGTGTCTTGCTCAGGACACAACGGACGTGATGAGGTTGGTACTAGGTGGGATTTGAACCAGAGACCCTCGGGTTGCGCACGGCCACTCTCCTACTGGGCCACGCCGTCCCAATTATTATCATTTATTTATCATTATACCGTTTTCTGTCCATTAAATAATAAAAAATCAAGGGGCGCCGATGTTGGTCAATTTTTTTAGGGCATTATGGCAAATGACGATGGTCGTGGCAGTTGCCGTGGTCAAATCCGAGCCCTGTAGTCGTGTCCTAAAATGTGCAGCAAGTGACGTAGAGGGCTCTCTGCGCCCTGCCTTTTGTCTGCAGGCAAAACAAAACAATTAATGAATGAAGCGTCCCTACACAGAGACACCATCTAAAAATGTGTAAATTAAAAAGTGTGCAAATAGAGGGGTTGGTAAATCAATGTTACACTGTGATGGACTATAAATATATATATATATATATATATATATATATATATATATATATATATATATATATATATATATATATATATATATATATATTACACTGTGATGGACTATAAATATATATATATATATATATATATATATATATATATATATATATATATATATTAATATATATATATATATATATATATATATATATATATATATATATATATATATATATATATATACATATATATATATAGTGGGGGCTTCACGGTAGGAGAGGGGTTAGTGCGTCTGCCTCACAATACGAAGTTCCTGCAGTCCTGGGTTCAAATCCAGGCTCGGGATCTTTCTGTGTGGAGTTTGCATGTCCTCCCCGTGAATGCGTGGGTTCCCCGCCGGGTACTCCGGCTTCCTCCCACCTCCAAAGACATGCACCTGGGGATAGGTTGATTGGCAACACTAAATTGGCCCTAGTGTGTGAATGTGAGTGTGAATGTTGTCTGTCTATCTGCCTTCCGCCCAATTGTAGCTGAGATAGGCACCAGCGCCCTCCGCGACCCCGAAAGGGAATAATCTGTAGAAAATGGATGGATGGATGCATGGATATATATAGTGCTTTTCTAGACACTCAAAGCACTTTACAGTGAGAACTGAGAACCCATATAAGTATGGTGGTAAGTTACATTTGGAGCAGGACTGCCATGGGGTAGACCAGTTTCAGCAACTCGCGGCTTTAGACCCGCATGCGGCTCTTTAGCAGACCCCTGGACCTCTTTCAGAGATTAGTGGAAATGGGCTGTTTCAATATATTTTCTGTAGGAGAACAAACATGACACAAACCTTCCTAATTATTAGAAATCCCACTGATAATATCAAACATGCTTCACTGATGAGAATATTTGGCAGAAACCGTTTTGTCCTACTAACTTCAGCGACCCCTTGAACTCATCGTAGATTGTTTACTTGTACAACTTCCTCCGAGACTGCCACAGAAAGACGTGTTTTACGCCACTCCATCTTTGTCTCATTTTGTCCACCAAACATTGTATGCTGTGCGTGAATGCACAAGGGTGAGCTTTGTTGATTTGTTGAAGTGCTTATCAGGCATATTTTGTCAATCCATGACTGCAAGCTAATCGATGCTAACGTTTGTAGGTATATTTGAGCTCATTTAATTTCCTTTACTTATGTCCCCTATTTAGTTTATGTTTGCATGTCTCATGACACATTATCTGTATGTAATATTGGCTGCATTTCTGATAGTTGTTTGTGTGTCATGTTGTTCCAGACCACAGCAAACATTACCCAGCTTGCAAAGATTATAATAATTCCATTATAAGAAGACAGGCTGCCATTTCCTTTAACTTGGAAACACACATCTATACCTTGGGCCATTCAAAGCCAGTAATTTCCAGAATTTATCTTATCCTGTGAGAAACCTTCATTTTACTAATGATTTCCAATGTTGCAAAAATGTGTAGAATACAAATTAAAACACAACATTTCTGTCAATGAAGATTTGCGTCAGCATTTAATAGTAGGCTAATATAGCTAATACAGACACTTACATCATGTTTTGCCTTCATCATAACACTTATATAAGACTTTTTAAATGTACTTTTGGTCCAATATGGCTCTTTCAACATTTTGGGTTGCCGACCCCCTGGGGTAGACTGACGAAAATGCGGCTGCAGCTTTGTGCATGCGGCCTATCCGACAACCACCACCAAACATTTATTTACATTCATACACCAGTGTGAGCGGCACTAGGAGCAACGTGGGTGGAGTGTCTTGCCTAAGGACACAATGGAAATGACTGGCATGGCGGAAGATAGATGTGTAGCAGAAACCCTCGAGTTTCTGAATGACCGCTCTACCATCTGAGCCACTCCGCCCCTTACGTAAGACAAGTGCAGAGTTACAGTGTATATGGGAAAAGTGGCTTCCTTTTCTTCCTGGCACACACTCTAACACAACTCAACAATGTTAACGCTACACACACAAAAATACATGTTCCCATTGGGGTTTACTAAAAACACATGGTCTAAATTTCAGCTTTTAAAGATAGCGTTTGTCCAATCACAGGGCCCTCCCCTTTAAAATTGTACCTATAGTAGTAACACAAACTATAGAATAGAGCTTTTAAAAGCTGGTATTGAATGGTATTATATGGTCATGGTCTGATGACCACCTGGTGCAGATTGGTCCTGTGATAGTGTTTACTCACATGCCTCCTCTGTACTCAGCCATGCAATCATTGGTCCATATAGTTGCATATATGTGTATGTTGTGTGTGTTTGTTTGTGTTTGGTATCTGCGTCCATGCGTACAGTTTTGGTCAAAAGTTTACATACACTTGTAAAGGACATCATGTCATGGCTGTCTTAAGTTTCCAGTAAGTTCTACAACGTTTATGTTTTTGTGATAGTGATTGGAGCACATACTGTCAGAGTTGCCACTGACAGTTTGTTTGTGTCTTGTTCCTCCTCAGTGTATTTAGTATTTCCTGTCCTTAGTTCCTGTCTAGTGGTCTTATTTTGTCAGCTTCCTGTCTTGTTCCCTGAGTTCTGTGTTCCCCTTCAGCTGGGGCTGATTGGCATCTGGCCACACCTGTTGCCAATCAGCCGGCTCCGATGTGTCAGTGGCTGGATCATCGTATTGTCATTTGTATTGTCGTTGCCTCATGTCACTCTTGTGTCTTGGCTACCTGTCGTGTCTGGCGGCATAGCTCGGTTGGTAGAGTGGCAGTGCCAGCAACTTGAGGGTTGCAGGTTCGATTCCCGCTTCCACCATCCTAGTCATTGCCGTTGTGTCCTTGGGCAAGACATTTTACCCACCTGGTCCCAGTGCCACCCACACTGGTTTAAATGTAACTTAGATATTGGGTTTCACTATGTAAAGCGCTTTGAATCACTAGAGAAAAGCGCTATATAAATATATTTCACATTTCACATTACAGCTATTACCTGTCATGCTACATCTTGTCCTGGTCGTCGTAGCGGTAAGCTGTTTTTGTTAGCCATAGCTATTTTCAGTTTTTCTGTTTGTTATCCTCTAACTTCCATGCTAAAGTTCCTTTTCGTTTCTTGTTAGCTTCTATGCTAAAGGACTTTTGTTTTGTATCCGCCCACATGCGCGCTTTTTGTTTGAACCCTTTGTTTGGTTTTGTCCTAGTATTTATATTAAAATCATGTTTGCTCTCTCCATGCCTGCCTCCTTCTCTGCATCATAGGGTTCGTCATCAACTAACTGTGACACATACTTGTTGGTCACAAAAAACATTCATGAAGTTTGGTTCTTTTATGAATTTATTATGGGTCTACTGAAAATGTGAGCAAATCTGCTGGGTCAAAAGTATACATACAGGAATGTTAATATTTGCCTACATGTCCCTTGACAAGTTTTACTGCAATAAGACCACAGAACTTTCCTCCAGAAGGTCTTATCTTTGTCCATGTGATGTCAGATGAAACAAAAATTGAGCCACAATATCCAGCAATATGTTTAGAGGAGAAAAGGTGAAGCCTTTAATCCCAGGAACACCATCCGTCAAGCACCCCTACCGTCAAACATGGTAGGGGTGGTATTGTGCTCTGGGCTTGTTTTGGTGCCAATGGAACTGGTGCTTTACAGAGAATAAATGGGACAAAATGGGAGAAGGGAGGGTTACCTCCAAATTCCTCAGGACAACCTAAAATCATCAGCCCAAAGGTTGGATCTTGGGCGCAGTTGGGTGACAATGACCCCAAACACACATCAAAAGTGCTAAAAGAATGGCCTTCACAAAGTCCTCACAATGCTGAAGAAACAAGTCCATATCAAAAAACTCAACAAATATAGCTGAACTGCACCAATTTTGTCAAGAGGAGTGGTCAAAATTTAAACCAGAAGCTTGTGGATATTGCAATGAAACTTGCCAAGGGACATGTAACCAAATATTAACATTGCTCAATGTATACTTTTGACCCAGCAGATTTGGTCATATTTTCAGTAAACCCATAATAAATTCATAAAATAATCAAACTTCATGAACATTCCAATGCTCCAATCACTCTATCAGAAAAAAAATGAAAAGTTGTAGAAATGATTGGAAACTCAAGACAGCCAGACATGATGTTCTGTCCAAGTGTACTGTATATAAACTATTGACCACGACTGTACACACGGACACAGATATCCAACACAAACACACACAACATACACACATATGCAACTATACGGACCAATGATTGCATGGCTGAGTACAGAGGAGGCATGTGAGTAAACACTATCACAGGAGCCATCTGCAGGAGCCATCTTTACAAGTGTATGTAAATTTTTGACCATGACTGGGGGATATGGGTCACTGGGGTATTGCAATTTGCGTTGCACTACTTTTATGTATGAAAAATGCCTTATAAATAAAAGTTGATTGATTGATTGATTGATTGATTGATTTAACACAGCCCTCCCTCCTTTCTTCCAGTTCTGCACCGTGGAAGGCTTCATCACGGCGCTGGTGGACGAGTTCCCTCATATTCTCAGAAAGCGGCGAGAGATCTTCATTGCGATCGTCTGCCTTGTGTCGTACATCATCGGGCTGTCCAACATCACCCAGGTAGTCATGTCCATCAACGCACTCCATGCATCCGTGGCGAGGGGTGAATCCATAATACCTTTAACCGCTATTTTACTTTTAAAACGTCTAATCCTAACGAAAGCGTGTTCACTTCCACCCTCCATGCTAATTTTGCACAGATTTGGTCAACTCTACTATTTTATTAGTATTATTATTATTAACTTTTTGGCTTTTTGGTTTTATATATATATATATATATATATATATATATACATATATATATATATATATATATATATATATATATATATATATATATATATATATATCAATGTTTACTTATATAGTTCTAAATCATTACCATTCTTGGTGTTTTGTTCCTTACCATTATTGCTATGTTGTCAATTACCATTGTTGGTATTTAGTCCCTTACCATTATTGCTATGTTGGCTATTACCGTTCTTGGTGTTTTTTCCTTTACCATTATTGCTTTGTTGTCTATTACTATTGTTGGTAGTTTTTCCCTTACCATTATTGATATGTTGTTGTCTATTACCATTGTTGGTATTTTGTCCCTTACCATTATTGCTATGTTTTCTATTACCATTGTTGATATTTTGTCCCTTACCATTTTTGCTATGTTGTCAATTACCATTGTTGGTATTTAGTCCCTTACCATTATTGCTATGTTGGCTATTACCATTCTTGGTGTTTTTTCCTTTACCATTATTGCTTTGTTGTCTATTACTATTGTTGGTAGTTTGTCCCTTACCATTATTGATATGTTGTTGTCTATTACCATTGTTGGTATTTTGTCCCTTACCATTATTGCTGTTTTCTATTACCATTGTTGATATTTTGTCCCTTACCATTATAGCTATGTTGGCTATTACCGTTCTTGGTGTTTTTTCCTTTACCATTATTGCTTTGTTGTCTATTACTATTGTTGGTAGTTTGTCCCTTACCATTATTGATATGTTCTTGTCTATTACCATTGTTGGTATTTTGTCCCTTACCATTATTGCTATGTTTTATATTACTATTGTGGGTATTTTGTCCCTTACCATTATTGCTATGTTTTCTATTACTATTGTGGGTATTTTGTCCCTTACCATTATTGATATGCTGTTGTCTATTACCATTGTTGGTATTTTGTTCCTTACCATTATTGCTATGTTTTATATTACTATTGTTGGTATTTTGTCTCTTACCAATATTTCTATGTTGGCTATTACCATTGTTGGTATTTTGTCCCTTACCATAATTGCTATGTTGGCTATTACCATTCTTGGTGTTTTGTCCCTTACCATTATTGCTATGTTGTGTATTACCATTGTTGGTATGTTGTCCCTTACCATTATTGATATGTTGTTGTCTATTACCATTGTTGGTATTTCGTCCCTTATCATTATTGCTATGCTTTATATTACCATTGGTGGTATTTTGTCCCTTACCATTATTGATATGTTGTTGTCTATTACCATTGTTGGTATTTTGTCCCTTACCATTATTGCTATGTTTTTTATTACCATTGTTGATATTTTGTCCCTTACCATTTTTGCTATGGTATCAATTACCATTGTTGGTATGTTGTCCCTTACCATTATTGCTATGTTGGCTATTACCGTTCTTGGTGTTTTTTCCTTTACCATTATTGCTTTGTTGTCTATCACTATTGTTGGTAGTTTGTCCCTTACCATTATTGATATGTTCTTGTCTATTACCATTGTTGGTATTTTGTCCCTTACCATTATTGCTATGTTTTCTATTACTATTGTGGGTATTTTGTCCCTTACCATTATTGCTATGTTTTCTATTACTATTGTGGGTATTTTGTCCCTTACCATTATTGCTATGTTTTCTATTACTATTGTGGGTATTTTGTCCCTTACCATTATTGCTATATTTTCTATTACTATTGTGGGTATTTTGTCCCTTACCATTATTGATATGCTGTTGTCTATTACCATTGTTGGTATTTTGTTCCTTACCATTATTGCTATGTTTTATATTACTATTGTTGGTATTTTGTCTCTTACCAATATTTCTATGTTGGCTATTACCATTGTTGGTATGTTGTCCCTTACCATAATTGCTATGTTGGCTATTACCATTCTTGGTGTTTGTCCCTTACCATTATTGCTATGTTGTGTATTACCATTGTTGGTATGTTGTCCCTTACCATTATTGCTATGTTGGCTATTACTATTGTTGGTATTTTGTCCCTTACCATTATTGATATGTTGTTGTCTATTACCATTGTTGGTATTTCGTCCCTTATCATTATTGCTATGCTTTATATTACCATTGGTGGTATTTTGTTCCTTACCATTATTGATATGTTGTTGTCTATTACCATTGTTGGTATTTTGTCCCTTACCAGTATTGCTATGTTTTCTATTACCATTGTTGATATTTTGTCCCTTACCATTTTTGCTATGGTATCAATTACCATTGTTGGTATGTTGTCCCTTACCATTATTGCTATGTTGGCTATTACCGTTCTTGGTGTTTTTTCCTTTACCATTATTGCTTTGTTGTCTATCACTATTGTTGGTAGTTTGTCCCTTACCATTATTTATATGTTCTTGTCTATTACCATTGTTGGTATTTTGTCCCTGACCATTATTGCTATGTTTTCTATTACTATTGTGGGTATTTTGTCCCTTACCATTATTGCTATGTTTTCTATTACTATTGTGGGTATTTTGTCCCTTACCATTATTGCTATGTTTTCTATTACTATTGTTGGTAGTTTTTCCCTTACCATTATTGATATGTTGTTGTCTATTACCATTGTTGGTATTTTGTTCCATAACATTATTGCTATGTTTTATATTACTATTGTTGGTATTTTGTCTTTTACCAATATTTCTATGTTGGCTATTACCATTGTTGGTATGTTGTCCCTTACCATTATTGCTATGTTGGCTATTACTATTGTTGGTATTTTGTCCCTTACCATTATTGATATGTTGTTGTCAATTACCATTGTTGGTATTTTGTCCCTTATCATTATTGCTATGCCCTATATTACCATTGGTGGCATTTTGTCCCTTACCTTTATTACTATTTTGGCTATTACCATTATTGGTATGTTGTCTATTACCATGATTGGTATGTTGTCTATTACCATGATTGGTATATTGTATATTACCATTATTGGTGTGTTGTCCATTTTCATTGTTGGTATGTTCATTCTTCCAACATTGTTGCTACAAATTATTGTTACAGTGTAATAATTATTGTGGTTGTGCCACCATGATACAGCATTTGTATTAGAATCCTTAAACAAAGTGACAATGAAAGTCCATGTATTAATCACGGAATTGAGAACTGGGGGTGGGATTAAATAAATTATTGGTAACACATTAGTATGGGAGCATAGTCACCATTAATTAGTTGCTTATTAACATAGGGTTAGGGTTAGGGTTAGGGTTGGGGTTAGGGTTAGGGTTGTGGTTGAGGTTGGGGTTAGGGAAGACTTAGTTAATGGCGTACTACTTGTATAATAAGGCCATGCAGAATAAGGTATTAATAAGTACTTAATGACAAATTAAGACCCAATATGTTACTAATTTGCATGTTAATAAGCAACTAATTAATGGTGAATAGGGTGTACCTTATAATAAAATGTTTACAAATGTTCTTCTTCCCACACCCTTTCAGGCAAGACTGGACCATGATGCTTACATACTGTACATTACCTTTTGCATTATATTAATTTTGATTATTATGCGTTTTCTATCTTTTACTCTTTTGTTCATGTCATTGCCTAAAAGAAAAAAAAAAATGTGTTGACTTACGATCACATAATAACCCACTTGACGTACATCACAATGGTTTGGTGATGGGAGTGAATTAAATTGTGAAAAAATATAGATTTTCCTACACATGTCCCTCGGTGGGAAATGTTCAGGGACCCCTGGTCTAAGGACACTAAAAGTAGATGTTGTGTATTCTGTCCTCATTCTCTATGTTGTTCCACTCCAGTGGTCCGCTACTGGCCTGCATAGCCAAACACTAATTGCCTCGCGTCTATGTGTATATTTCCCTGCCCCCCCCACCCCACATCAACCTCATCCTAGGGCGGCCTGTACGTCTTTAAGCTCTTCGACTACTACTCAGCCAGCGGGATGTGTCTGCTTTTCCTCGTCTTCTTTGAGTGCGTCTCCATTTCGTGGTTCTATGGTGAGGGGACGATTTGCTTTTTGTATTTAAAAAACATAAAAAAATGAATCTACAGTGTATTGACGCAACTGTAACTTGCAGGTGTGAACAAGTTCTATGACAACATCGAGGAGATGATCGGCCACAGGCCTTGTCTGTGGTGGAAGGCCTGCTGGTGCGTTTTCACGCCGCTCATCGTGGCCGTAAGTACCGTCGCTGCTTGTTCACGACAAAATGTCCAAACAGGGACGATTACTCACTGTCTAGGGCAGGGGGCGGCAACCAAAACTGTTGAAGGAGCCATATTGGACCAAAAATACAAAATAAAAAATTCTGTCTGGAGCGGCAAATAATTAAAAGCCTTATATATAATATATATATATATATATATATATATATATATATATATATATATATATATATATATATATATATATATATATATATATATATATATGTATATACATACATATATATATATGTACGTGTGGGAAAAATCACAAGACTACTTCATCTCTACAGAACTGTTTCATGAGGGGTTCCCTCAATCATCAGGAGATTTTAATGGAAGCATTCACATACAATGGTTTATATAGGGCACAGAGTGGGTGGGTACAGGCAGGCGTAGGGGTGTGGTGATTGGCTCATGTGTTACCTTGGAGGTGTTTCCGTCTGTGGCGGCATGTTGAAATATTTTCACTGCGCTTGTTGAGGGATCACAGGTCTGGATGATATATAATAAACAATTTCTCTTTTAAGCTTAAAAGAGAAACTGTTTATGAAACTGTTATGAAGTGAAGTGAATTATGTTTATATAGCGCTTTTTCCTCAAGTGACTCAAAGCGCTTTACATAGTGAAACCCAATATCTAAGTTACAATTAAACCAGTGTGGGTGGCACTGGGAGCAGGCGGGTAAAGTTTCTTGCCCAAGGACACAACGGCATTGACTCGGCTGGCGGAAGCGGGGATCGAACCTGCAACCCTCAAGTTGCTGGCACGGCCGCTCTACCAACCGAGCTATACCGCCCCAAGTAGTCTTGTGATTTTTCCCACACCTACATATGCCCTCTACCACGGTATCAAGCACTATTCTCTGGATAATCCAATCAAGACATATATATATATATATATATATATATATATATATATATATATATATATATATATGTGTGTGAGGCATGCATACTTTTTTTTTCAGTGCTATTCATTGTTGATTTAGGTTGCACATTAGAGTAACAGGAAAAAATAGGGATTTATTCGCTTTCATAAAAACGTTATCATAATGATATTATGATATGATAAATGGGTCCAAAAAGTATTTAGTAAAGTTGTTATCAAATACTTTTTGGTCCCATTTGCTTTTAACAAAATAAATCAAATATTGTGAGTGTATATTACCTTTCTGCATTTGTATCTGAAGCAGCAATAGCTATCCTCCATGAAAACGTACTTTGTATGATCACATTCATTTTGTCTTAAAGTCCAATTCAGAGAAGTATTTCATCTTGTATACAGTATATAATCCTCCATATTGGCAGACACATTCATTGAATTTAATTTAATTCCAAAAAACTAAACACTATTTTTGCATCTGACAAAAAACACCCACAAACGCTGGCTTACTCCAATAAAAATGCTATCTTTGTTATAAATACAGTTAAAAAAAAAAAAAGAAAAGAAAAAAGGATGGCTTCTTCTGGAGAGACCTGTGTCTGCTAGCTTGAGCGCCCCCATTTCTCTCAGTCAGAGTACTGCTGAGGCATTGAACTGCAAGTTGACAATGTATCGCCCCCTACCTTGAGGCAGAGGTACATGATGCCTAATGGCCTGCCTTTTCCCTGTGGCAACATGCATGCACCACCTCGCAGGCACATGCCCAATACACACTGAGTGTATCCGTGGAGGCACCGCCTGTGTCTGCCTCACTTCTCGTATGCTGCGTTGTTTTGATCAGGAAACATGGAATTTTCTTGATTTTGACCATTAAAATTATCACAATATGCAGCAACCACACCAAAAACACATAGAAAGCATAAACCAAAAGAGAAATATTAAAACTTATTTTATTTTATTACTTTATTTTGGAACATCTCATGGTTAAGCCACCTGGTGGCAGGTGAGGCACTGCCTCACTTGCCTACCCTGACAGCGCATCACTGAATGTATATAATGTCTTATATATAGCCTTATATATAATGAAGACAACACATGATGTAATTGTCGATATTAGTTATATTAGCCTACTATCAAAATGACTTTAAAAGTAGTCATCATTGTCACCGACTTCCCACTGGGTGTGAGTTTTCCTTGCCCTTATGTGGGCCTACCGAGGATGTCGTAGTGGTTTGTGCAGCCCTTTGAGACACTAGTGATTTAGGGCTATATAAGTAAACATTGATTGATTTATTGATTGATAAAAGTGTTACAATGAAGACCACACATGATGCCACTCATGATGTAAGTGTCTATATTAGTTATATTAGCCAACTATCAAAATTACTTTAAAAGTCTTATATTAGTGTTATATTAAAGACGATACATTATGTAAATGTCCATAATAGTTATACTAGCCTACTATCAAAATTACTTTAAACGTCTTATATAAGTGTTGTAATGAAGACAACACATGATGTAAGTGTCTATATTAGTTGTATTAGCCTACTATTAAAATGACTTTAAAAGTCTTATATAAGTGTTATATTAAAGACAACACATGATGTAAGTGTCTATATTAGTTATATTAGCCTACTATCAAAATGACTTAATAAAAACTTATATAAGTGTTATAATGAAGAAGACACATTATGTACGTGTCTATATTAGTTACATTAGCCTACTATCACAATGACTTTAAAAGTCTTATATAAGTGTTATATTAAAGACAACACATGATGTAAGTGTCTATATTAGTTATATTAGCCTACTATCAAAATGACTTTAACAGTCTTATATAATTGTTATAATGAAGACAAGACATGATGTAAGTGTTTGTATTAGCCTACTATCAAAATGACTTTAAAAGTTTTGTATGAGTGTTATAATGAAGGCAACACATGATGCAAGTGTGGATATTAGATATATTAGCCTACTATCAAAATTATTTCAAAACAGTCTTATATAAGTGTTATAATGAAGACAACACATGATGTGTCCTTATTGGTTATATTAGCCTACTATCAAAATGACTTTAAAAGTCTTATATAAGTGTTATAATGAAGAAAACACATGATGTAAGTGTCTGTATTAGCCTACTATCAAAATAAATGTAAAAGTCTTATATACATGTATAATGAAGACATCACATGATGCAAGTGTCTATATTAGTTACTTTAGCCTACTATCAAAATGACTATGTGTCGCAGGCTGAAGCAAATCTTTGTTGACAGAAATGTTGAAATGTAATATTTATTCTGCAAATGTTCACAATATTGGAAATCATTAGTAAAATGGAGGCTTTTCTGATGGTGAGATAACTCCTGGAAATTACTGGATTAGAATGGACCAAAGTTAAGGCTGTGTGATTTTAATAGATGTATTACAATCTTTGCAAGCTGAGTAAGGTTTGCTGTGGTCTGGAACAACATGACACACAAAAAATTATCGGAAATGCACCCGATATGACATACAGATAATGTGTCATGAGGCATGCAGATATAAATTGAATTAAGAGGACTTAACAGAAATGAAATGAGCTCAAATATACCTATAATGATGCCATATGTATATACAGCTAGCCTGAATAGCATGTTAGCATAGATTAGCTTGCTGTCATGGATTGAGTGAATATGCCTGATAAGCATTCCAGCAAATCAATAACATCAACAAAGCTCACCTTTGTATATTCGAGCACAGCATAAAAGATTTGGTGGACAAAATGAGACAAAAAAGGACTGGTACAAAACCTGTCTTAGAACGTCAGCATCTGTAATATAAACAGTGGGATTTATAACAATTAGAAAAGCTTGTGTCATGTTTGTCCTCTTACAGAAACCATAATAAAACAAAAAATATATACATTTTTCTCCTCCATCTTCACCTCTCACTTCCAGGGGGTGTTCCTGTTCAGCGCCGTGCAGATGGTCCCCCTCACCATGGGCGACTACGTGTTCCCAGCCTGGGGCCAAGGCGTCGGGTGGTTGATGGCCCTCTCCTCCATGATCCTCATCCCCGGCTACATGGGATACATGTTTCTCACTCTCAAAGGCACTTACAAAGAGGTGAGATCAGCCCGCCGTTCGTTCCTTCTTTTGCACCAGAAACGCTTGGCTTATCTCATAATTGCTAGGGGCGAGCCATGAAATTGAGGCGGAATTGAGGAAATAGTGTAAGGACTTTCCTCTGAAAAGCACGAGCACGGGGTGGAGAGGTCGCTATTAAAACCAACGCATACAAAATATGTATGTGTGTGTAATATAAGACAACGTGGGTAACCAACAGTAAAATTTCATTAAATTCTACGCACTGTTGCTCCTGATTAACACAAAAGTCCATCAACAATTTAACTTAATGCGCCACACATTTTCGATGGAAGACAGGTGAAGTACCCGCACTCTCTTTTTACGAAGCCACGCTGTTGTAACACGTGCTAAATGTGGCTTGGCATTGTCTTGCTGAAATAAGCAGGGGCGTCCATGAAAAAGACGGCGCTTAGATGGCAACATTCTGTAGGTTTCTCCAAAACCTGTATGTACCTTTCGGCATTAATGGTGCCTTCACAGATGTGTAAGTTACCCATGGCTTGGGCACTAATGCACCCCCATACCATCACAGATGCTGGCTTTTGAACTTTGCGTCGATAACAGTCTGGATGGTTCGCTTCCACCATTGGTCCGGATGACACAGTGTCGAATATTTCCAAAAACAATTTGAAATGTGGACCACAGAACACTTTTCCACTTTGCATCAGTCCATCTTAGATGATCTCGGGCCCAGAGAAGCCGGCGGCGTTTCTGGATGTTGTTGATAAATGGCTTTCGCTTTGCATAGTAGAGCTTTAACTTGCACTTATAGATGTAGCAAAGAACTGTATTTGGTGACAGTGGTTTTCTGAAGTGTTCCTGACCCCATGTGGTGATATCCTTTAGAGATTGATGTCGGTTTTTGTTACAGTGCCGTCTGAGGGATCGAAGGTCACGGTCATTCAATGTTAATTTCCGGCCATGCCGCTATGTGGAGTGATTTCTCCAGATTCTCTCAACCTTTTGATGATATTATGGACGGTAGATGTTGAAATCCCTAAATTTCTTGCAATTGCACTTTGAGAAACGTTGTTCTTAAACTGTTTGACTATTTGCTCACGCAGTTGTGGACAAAAGGGATGTACCTCGTGCCATCCTTTCTTGTGAAAGACTGAGCATTTTTTGGGAAGCTGTTTTTATACCCAACCACGGCACCCACCTGTTCCCAGCTAGCCTGCACACCTGTGCAATGTTCCAAATAACTGTTTGATGAGAATTCCTCAACTTTATCTGTATTTATTGGCACCTATCCCAACTTCTTTGTCACGTGTTGCTGGCCTCAAATTCGAAAGTTAATGATTATTTGCAAAAAAAAATACGTTAATCAGTTTGAACATCAAATATGTTCAAACTGAATATGGGTTGAAAATGATTTGCAAATCATTGTATTCCGTTTATATTTACATCCAACACAATTTCCCAACTCATATGGAAACAGGGTTTGTACATACAGCTAGCCTAAATAACGTTATGTTAGCATCAATTAGCTTGCAGTCACGCTCTGACCAAATATTCCTGATTAGCACTCCAACAAGTCGATAACATCAACAAAACTTACCTTTATGGATTCAGGCACAGCATAAAACTTTTGGCGGACAAAACGAGACAAAGAACATGTGGCATAAAACACGTCTCTCTGTGGCAGCGTCGGAGAAAGTTGTACATGGAAACAAACTGTTAGTCACAGTCCACACAACGGTGAGTTCAAGGGCCGCTGAAATTAGTAGGACAAAACAGCATTTGCCAAGTACCCTCATCAGTGAACCATAGACACAAACATGTTTAACCAGCTGGGATAAGGTCCAGCACTCCCCGCTACCCTGTAAGGGAGAAGCGGTGGGAAATGGATGGATGGATAATAAACGGATGTATTTCTAACAATTAAGTAGGTTTGTATCATATTGGTCATCCTACAGAAACCATATTATTGTACTACAGCAGAGACTACAATGGCAGACTCGCGCAATGCCCTTGATGGCAAGCCTTTACCATATATGGAGATATCCGCTGATGTCACAATTGTGCAACAAAAACATCACTCATGGGGGCAAATTCCAAATGGCTCGTTTGGAGGAAATATGGAGATCCCAAATACGAAAAAAGTTGGTTTATTTTAATATTTCCTCTTTAAGTACACTATATTGCCAAAAGTATTTGGCCACCTGCCTTTACTTGCATATGAACTTGAAGTGCCATCTCATTCTTAACCCATAGGGTTCAATATGATGTCGGTCCACCTTTTGCGGCTATTACAGCTTCAACTCTTCTGGGAAGGCTGTCCACAAGGTTGCGGAGTGTGTTTATAGGAATTTTCCACCAATCTTCCAAAAGCGCATTGGTGAGGTCACACACTGATGTTGTGTTGTGTACTAGGCAAAGGGAAGGAGGCAACACCAGGGCAAAACTGCAGTTCAGAAGGTTTATTAAAACCCTTGATGAATGTGTGGAGTGTGTATGCTACCACTAGTGAGTGAATGCGGACGATGTGTGGAATTAACAATGTGGAATTTACCAGAGGGTGTTGCTGGTGCATGTTGGATGTATCTCCAAGGGGAAAGGTGAAGAGGCAGTCAGCAGGGAGGCAAGCAGTCAGGGGCTGGAGAGAGGCAACGATGTCCGGTTCCAAGCAGTGGTCGAGGACCGGGGAAGGCAAGCAAAGATGCGGGAGAAGGTCGTGAAGCAAGAAACGATCTCGGAAGAGACTGTGGAAAACACAAAAGACATCGAGTCGGGATCGAGGTAGACCACAAGAAGATTGGATTAATGCCGCTCCCTCTCGTCAGGTTCCAGGTGCGCTGATGCATGATTGTCTGCAGCCTTGTCGCTTCGTGGGCGTGCTGCGCCCAGCGTGAGCAGCCAGAGAAGGAATCTGGACACTCAGTTGCAGGAGCAACACGGGTTCGAGTCCGAGCAGTGACATGTTGGTTGAGAAGGCCTGGCTCTCAGTCTCCGTTCTAATTCATCCCAAAGTTGTTCGATTGGGTTCACAGATGACTTTGAAGTGCCATTATATTCCTAACCCATAGGATTCAATATGATGTCGGTCCACCTTTTGTAGCTATTACTGCTTCAACTTTTCTGGGAAGGCTGAATTTTTTACTGTTCTTCCAAAAGCGCATTGGTGAGGTCACACACTGATGTTGGTGGAGAAGGCCTGGCTCTCAGTCTCCGTTCTAATTTATCCCAAAGGTGTTCTGTCGGGATCAGGTCAGGACTCTGTGCAGGCCAGTCAAGTTCATCCACACCAGACTCTGTCATCCATGTCTTTATGGACCTTGCTTTGTGCACTGGTGTGCAGTCGTGATGAAAGAGGAAGGGCCCACTCCAAACTGTTCCCCCAAGTTTTGGAGCATGGAACTATGAAGTGAATTTTATTTATGTAGCGCTTTTTCTCTAGTGACTCAAAGCGCTTTATATAGTGAAACCCAATATCTAATTTTTACATTTAAACCAGTGTGGATGGCACTGGGAGCGGGTGGGTAAAGTGTCTTGCCCAAGGACACAACAGCAGTGACTAGAATGGCGGAAGCCGGGATCGAACCTGCAACCCTCAAGTTGCTGGCACGGCCGCCCCAAAATGTTTTGGTGTCCTGGAACATTCAAAGTTCCTTTCACTGGAACTAACAACTCCTGAAAATCAACCCCACACCATAATTCCTCCTCCACCAAATACAAACCCCGTTTCCATATGAGTTGGGAAATTGTGTTAGATGTAAATATAAATGGAATACAATGTATTGCAAGTCATGTAAAACCCATATTCAGTTGAATATGCTACAAAAACAACATACTTGATGTTCAAACTGGTAAACATTTTTTTTTGCAAATAACCATTAACTTTCAAATTTAATGCCAGCAACACGTGACAAAGAAGTTGGGAAAGGTGG
Organism: Nerophis ophidion; assembly: GCF_033978795.1. NCBI lineage: Eukaryota > Metazoa > Chordata > Actinopteri > Syngnathiformes > Syngnathidae > Nerophis > Nerophis ophidion. The sequence goes on from NC_084612.1 coordinate 62,481,172, forward strand.
CGATAAATACTGATAAAGTTGAGAAATTCTCATCAAAGACTTATTTTGAACATCCCACAGGTGTGCAGGCTAATTGGGAACAGGTGGGTGCCATGATTGGGTATAAAAGCAGCTTCCATGAAATGCTAAGTAATTCCTAAACAAGGATGGGGCGAGGGTCACCAATTTGTAAGCAAATTGTCAAACAGTTTAGAACAACATTTCTCAACGAGCTATTGAAAGGAAGTTAGGTATTTTACCATCTTCGGTCCGTAAAATCATCAAAAGGTTCAGAGAATCTGGAGAAATCACTGCACGTAAGAGATGACATTACGGACCGTTGATCCCTCAGGCGGTACTGCATCCAAAACAGACATCCGTGTGTAAAGGATATCACCACATGGGCTCAGGAACACTTTAAAAAACGCTGTCAGTAACTACTGTTGGTCGCTACATCTGTAAGTGCAAGTTAAAACTCTGCTATTCAAAGAAAAACCCATTTATCAACAATATCCTTAAACGCCGCCGGCTTGGCTGGGCCCGAGCTCATCTAAGATGGACTGATGCAAAGTGGAAAAGTGTTCTGTAGTCTGACGAGTCCACATTTCAAATTATATTTGGAAACTGGGGACGTTGTGTCCTCCTGAATAATGAGGAAAATAACCATCCGGATTGTTTTAAGCGCGAAGTTAAAAAGCCAGCATCTGTGATGGTATGGGGGTGCATTAGTGCCCAAGGCATGGGTAACTTACACATCTGTGAACGCCCCATTAATGCTGAATGGTCCACACAGGTTTTGGAGCAACATATGTTGTCATCCAAGCAACATTATCATGGACGCCCCTGCTTATTTCAGCAAGACAATGCCAAGCCACGTGTTAGAACAGTATGGTTTCATAGTAAAAGAGTGCGGGTACTTTCCTGGCCCGCCTGCAGTCCAGGCCTGTCTCCCATCGAAAATGTGTGGCGTAAAGTAGGACAGCGGAAACCCCGGACTGTTGAACGACTGAAGCTCTACATAAAACAAGAATGGGAAAGAATTCCACTTTCAACAATTAGTTTCATCAGTTCCCAAACGTTCATTGAGCGTTGTTAAAAGGAAAGGTGATGTAACACAGTGGTGAACATGCCCTTTCCCAACTTCTCTGGCACGTGTTAAAGCCATGAAATTCTAAGTTAATTATTATTTGCAAAAAAATATATATAAAAAAATGTATGAGTTTGAAAAAAAATATCTTGTGTTTGTAGTGCATTCAACTGAATATGGGTTGAAAAGGATTTGCAAATCATTGTATTCCGTTTATATTTACATCTAACACAATTTCTCAACTCATATGGAAACGGGGCTTGTATTACACTCGGCACAATGCAGTCCGAAATGTCCCATTCTCCTGGACCCCTGATTGTGATCATTTGGATGGGTTGGCCAAATACTTTTGGCAATACAGTGTATATTTCCTCCAAAAGGTCCAAATCTTTTAAAATGTACTTTCCTCTTGAATTCCACCACAATTCAGAGCTCATTCCATTTAAGAGTTTTATATATACAGTATATGCAAATTAGTCCAAGAGCTTCAAGTGCAGTACAATACAAACTAAAACTGACCTATATTATTTTTTCCTCCTCTGCACATATTTTCAGAATTAACATAATGGCTATAAAGTGTTGCATTACACTGTTCACACAAGTGCTTCGCTTTTGCCTGACATGATTTATTTTATCAGCAGATAAAATAACATGCTTTTGTGCTGGAATAAGCGCACATGGATATAGTGGGGCAAAAAAGTATTTAGTCAGCCACCGATTGTGCAAGTTCTCCCACTTAAAATGATGACAGAGGTCTGTAATTTTCACCATAGGTAGTCTTCAACTGTGAGAGACAGAATGTGGGAAAAAAATCCATGAATTCACATTGTAGGAATTTTAAAGAATTGTTTTGTAAATGATAGTGGAAAATAAGTATTTGGTCAACCATTCAAAGCTCTCACTGATGGAAGGAGGTTTTGGCTCAAAATCTCACGATACATGGCCCCATTCATTCTTTCCTTAACACGGATCAATCGTCCTGTCCCCTTAGCAGAAAAACAGCCCCAAAGCATGATGTTTCCACCCCCATGCTTCACAGTAGGTCTGGTGTTCTTGGGATGCAACTCAATATTATTCTTCCTCCAAACAAGACGAGTTGAGTTTATACCAAAATGGATACATGGATGATACAGCAGAGGATTGGGAGAATGTCATGTGGTCAGATGAAACCAAAATAGAACTTTTTTGGTAGAAACTCAACTCGTCATGTTTGGAGGAAGAAGAATACTGAGTTGCATCCCAAGAACACCATACCTACTGTGAAGCATGGGGGTGGAAACATCATGCTTATGAGGCTGTTTTTCTGCTAAGGGGACAGGACGATTGATCCGTGTTAAGGAAAGAATGAATGGGGGCCATGTATGGTGAGATTTTGAGCCAAAACCTCAGCTTTGAATGGTTGACCAAATACTTATTTTCCACCATAATTTACAAATGAAGACCTCTGCCATCATTTTAAGTGGGCGAACTTGCACAATCGGTGGCTGACTAAATACTTTTTTGCCCCACTGTATGTTGGAAATGTGAATGGAGGTCAAACATTTGCAGGACGCACAGTGGATGGGAATATTTGCACTTAGTAGATCTTATTCAGCTTCAACATGAGAACCGTTCCGCAAAAGGCACTAAAAAGGGTGAGCAGAGTTCTATGCCATCATCAAGTGGCTGAGCTTGTGACAGGAAATGGGCGCTAATGACCGTGGTTGTCAGCGGCGATGTGCAGGTGTCAGCGGCTGATTGTCTAATTGCAGCAATCGCCGTGCGCACACATATTAGACACACGTGCACGGCGCTGACAGATATGGATGATTACACGGCTGCATGAAGGAGGGGAAAGGATGGATGGATGCATTGATGATTATATGAATTAATACCAAAAAGAAACAATGGATGGATGATTAAGTGCGGTAATCAAGGACGGGTGGCTGGATTTGGCAATATGAAATAAGGTAAGGCTGGATAAGTAGATGAATGAATTAATGAGGGAGGAAATTAAACCATTGTATTTGGATCATATCAAAGAATATTAATCATAATCATATCTGCACTCAAATGGTTGTTGAAAGGGAGTGGGAAGAAAGAGAGCTTTTTTGATCCAACCCATTGTGACTCATAATGATATCAGACATTGGGCTTCTTATATACTTTGTGATATGGAAGAATATATGACCTGCACTTTTTTGCCAAAAGTATTTGGCCACCCATCCAAATGATCGGAATCAGGTGTCCTAATCACTTGGCTCGGCCACAGGTGTATACAATCCAGCACTTAGGCAGGGAGACTGTTTCTACAACATTTGTGAAAGAATGGGCCGCTCCCAGGAGCTCGGTGGTTTCCAGCGTGGAACTGTGATAGGATGCCACCTGTACATAAAGTTCCATGACGGATGAACTTGACTGGCCTGCACAGAGTCTTGACCTGAACCCGATAGAGCACATTTGGGATGGATTAGAACTGTCATAGGATGCCACCTGTGCAACGAATCCAGTCGTGAAAATTCCTCGCTCCTAAATATTCCAAAGTCAACTGTCGGCTTTATTTGAAGAAAATGGAAGAGTTCGGGAACAACAGCAACTCAGCCACCAAGTGGTAGGCCGTGTCAACTGACAGAGAGGGGTCAGCAGATGCTGAAGCGCATAGTGCAAAGAGGTCGCCGACTTTCTGCCAGTTGCTACAGAGCTCCAAACTTCATGTGACATTCCAATTAGCCCACGTACAGTACGCTGAGAGCTTCATGGGATGGGTTTCCATGGCCGGGCTGCTGCATCTAAGCCATACATCACCAAGTCCAATGCAGTGGTGTAAAGCAGTGGTACCCATCCTTTTTGTATCCGCGGACCGGTCAACGCTTAATAGTTTGTCCCGCGGCCCGGGGGTGGGGGATCTTTTTTTTTCTTTTTCTTTTTTCTTCTTTGTCATGAAAAAGGGAGGTTTTTGTGGTTGGTGCACTAATTGTAAGTGTATATTGTGTTTTTTATGTTGATTTAATAAAAAAAAAATTTTTTTTAATAAAAATAAATAAAAAATTATTCTGCGGCCCGGTACCAATCGCGCCACGGCCCGGTGATTGGGGACCACTGGTGTAAAGCACGTCGATCACTGGACTCTAGAGCAGTGGGGACGCGTTCTTTGGGGTGACGAATCACGCTTTTCCATCCGGCAATCTGATGGACGAGTCTGGGTTCGGAGGTTACCAGGAGAACGGTACATTTCGGACTACATAATACTAAGTGTGAAATTTGGTGGAGGGTGAATTATGGTGTGGGGTTGTTTTTGAAGAGTTGGGCTTGGCAGTGAATGGAACTTAGAATGCTCCAGGATACCAAAACACTGCAGTGATTACGTGCAGTGATTTCTCTGAACCTTTTTCCTTGCCCTTTTGTGGGTTCTTCCGAGGATGTTGTAGTCGTAATGATTCGTGCAGTCCTTTGAGACATTTGTGATTTGGGGGTATATAAATAAACATTGATTGATTGATTGATTGACCAAAACATTTTGGACAATTCCATGCTCCCAACATGACTGTGCACCAGTGCACAAAGCAAGGTCCATAAAGACATGGATGACAGAGTCCGGTGTGGATGAGCTTGACTGGCCTCCACAGAGTCCTGACCTGAACCCGATAGAACACATTTGGGATGAATTAGAACAGAGAATGAGAGCTAGGCCTTCTCGGCCAACATCAGTGTGTGACCTCACCAATGCGCTTTTGGAAGAATGGTGGAAAATTCAGCCTTCCCAGAAGAGTTGAAGCTGTAATAGCTGCAAAGGGTGGACCGACATCATATTGAACCCTATGGGTTAGGAATGGGATGGCACTTTAAGTTTATATGTGAGTCAATGCAGGTGGCCAAATACTTTTGGCAACAGTGTATGTTGCACATTTATGCGCAGCCCATTGTTGTTTGCTTTGTATATATTTTTGCACAGAATTCATTTGAATGTATTAGATTTAATGCACAAATGAGTTTTTGTGGATTATTTTAATTGTTATTTTCTGCAATACCGTTAGAGAATGAGGTGTACTTTTAAAACATTGTTTCCCCGTATATCCGTACAATCACTCAGGTACATTAACACCAGTAAGCACCGTAGGGTATATATATCCATCCATTCATCCATTTGGCACCGCTTGTCCCTTTTGGGGTCGTGGTGGGTGCTGGAGCCTATCCCAGCTGCACTCAGCCCTCGGGTATGAAATCATTTTTAATTCAAAATGTATTTTCTCAAATTCAGTTTTGAAATACTTTATGTTATATATACCTAGTAAGTGGTTTACAGCTAATTGCATTATCAATTAACACATACAAATGGTTATTTTGCATTAGATGTAGATCCATGAACACTGCGACTGAACACTAATGCAGTGGTAATTTTATTTAGTGGTTATTTTGAATAATGCCACGGATTGAAAAAGATGAATGTCTAATTTTATGTAAAAAACAAAATGGGAAACAAGATTAATGGATGATCATTAGGATAAATGAAGGGGGGAACGATAGATGAATTATTATTTGGATAAATAAACAAAACACAAAACCAGTGAAGTTGCCATGTTGTGTAAATGGTAAATAAAAACAGAATACAATGATTTGCAACTTATATTTCAACTTATATTCAATTGAATGGACTGCAAAGACAATACATTTAACTGATAAACTTTTTTTTTTTTGCAAATAATCATTAACTTAGAATGAATGGCAGCAACACATTGCAAAAAAGTTGGCACAGGGGCATTTTTACCACTGTGTTACATGGCCTTTCCTTTTAACAACACTCTGTAAACGTTTGGGAGCTGAGAAAACAATTTTTTGAAGCTTTTCAGGTGGAATTATTTTCCATTCTTGTTTGATGTACAGCTTAAGTTGTTCAAAAGTCCAGGGTCTCTGTTGTTGTATTTTAGGCTTCATAATGCACCACACATTTTCAGTAGGACTACAGGCAGGCCAGTGTAGTACCCGCATTCTTTTACTAAGAAGCCACGCTGTTGCAAAACAGTGGCTTTGAACTGTTTTGCTGAAATAATCAGGGGCGTCCATGAAAAAGATGTTGCTTGGATGGCAACATATGTTGCTCCAAAACCTTTATGTACCTTTCATCATTAATGGTGCCTTCACAGATGTGTAAATTACCCATGCTTTGGGTACTGATAAACCCCCATACCATCAGAAATGCTGGCTTTTGAACTTTTGAATGCCTATAATAGTCCAAGTGGTTCTTTTCCTCTTTGGTACGGAGGGCATGACGTCCACAGTTTCCAAATACAATTTGAAATGTGGACTCGTTAGACCACAGAACCCTTTTCCACTTTGAATCAGTCCAATTTAGATGAGCTCGGACCCAGCGAAGCCGGCTGCGTTTCTGGGTGTTTTTGACAAATGGTTTTCGCTTTGCATAGTAGAGTTTTAACTTGCACTTACAGATGTAGCCACAAACTGTAATTACTGACAGTGGTTGTCTGAAGTGTTCCTAAGCACATATGGTGATATCCTTCACACACTGATGTCGCTTTTTGATGCCGTACCGCCTGAGCGATCAAAGATCCGTAATATCATCGCTTACGTGCAGTGATTTCTCCAGATTCTCTGAACCTTTTGATGATATTACGGACCGTTGTTGTTGAAATCCCTAAATTCCTTGTGATAGGTCATTAAGAAATGTTGTTCTTAGACTGTTGGACAATTTGCTCACGCATTTGTTCACAAAGTGGTGACTCTTCCCCATTCTTGTTTGTGAATGACTGAGCATTTCATGGAAGCTGCTTTTATACCCAATCATTGCACCCTCCTGTTCCCAATTAGCCTGTTCACCTGTGGGATGTTCCAAATAAGTGTTTGATGAGCATTCCTCAACATTCTCCGACTTTTTTGCCACTTGTGCCAGCTTTTTTGAAACATGGTGAAGGCATCAAATTCCGAATGAGCTAATGTTTGCAAAAAATCACAATGTTTTCCAGTTCGAACGTTAAGTGTCTTGTCTTTGCAGTCTATTCAATTGAATATAGGTTGAAAATGATTTGAAAATCATTGTATTCTGTTTTTATTTCCCATTTACACAACACGCCAACTTCACGGGGTTTTGGGGTTTGTAGATTAAAAGATCAACTGCCATGCAAGTGGAGCATTGAGTGATACCGTGTCATGAAAGTAAAACAAAATAAAACTCCCCAACATTTGAGTGATGGATTGATAAACTGCCATACTGTGACGATCTGTCACTTCACTTCTGGTGGCGGTTCCTTGTTTGGTGTGTGTTTCCTGTTGGCGCTCTTATTTTTGTTCCCCTTCCTGGTTTTCTCCTTGAGCGCTCGTTTCCCCTCACCTGCTGCTGATTGGCAGCCTGGCCACACCTGGTGCTAATCAGCAGAATGCTATTTATGCCTGCCTCACCCTAGGGCTCGAGGAATGATTATTGATTGAGAAACCTTACATGCGCAACTGCTTCCTTCTGTGTTTGACAGTATTAAAATCCTCTTACCTGCTCATTGTTCTCCTTGTTCCTGCAGCTTAGGGTCACAACTACCGCAGCCATGCGGGTTCCCAACAAATACAAATGTACCATTAAGTTATAAGATGCATTAAAACCAGTGAAGTTGGCACGTTGTGTAAATGGTAAACAAAAACAGAATACTATGATTGGAAAATCCATTTCGTCTTAAATTCAATTGAATAGAAAGCAAAGACAAGATGTTTGATTTTTGAACTGAGAAACTGAATTTTTATTTTTTTTGCAAATAATCATGAAGTTTGATTTTAATGACAGCAACACATTGCAAAATACTTGGCTCAGGGGCATTTTTACCACTGTGTTACATGGCCTTTCCTTTTAACAACACTCTTTAAACGTTTGGGAACTGAGGAGACCAATTTTTGAAGCTTTTCAGGTGGGATTCTTTCCCATTCTTGCTTGATGTACATCTTAGGTTGTTCGACAGTCCGGGGTCTACGTTGTGGTATTTTACGGTTCATAATGCGTCACACATTTTTAATGGAAGACAGGGCTGGACTTCAGGCAGGCCAGTTTTAGTGCCTGCACTATTTTACTATGAAGCCACTCTTGGTATTGTCATGCTGAAATAAGCAGGGGCGTCCATTATAACGTTGCTTGGATGGCAACATACAAACCCCGTTTCCATATGAATTGGGAAATTGTGTTAGATGTAAATATAAACGGATTACAATGATTTGCAAATCTTTTTCAACCCATAATTAATTGAATGCACCACAAAGACAAGATATAAGGGGGTTGGGGGTGTGGGGGGTTGCCCACATATGCGGTTCTCTCCAAGGTTTCTCATTGTCATCATTGTCGACGTCACACTGGGGTGAGTTTTTCCTTGCCCTTATGCGGACTCTACCGAGAATGTCGTTGTGGTTTGTGCAGCCCTTTGAGACACTTGTGATTTAGGGCTATATAAATAAACATTGATTGATTGATTGATATTTGATGTTCAAACTCATAAACTTTATTTTATTTTTGCAAATAATAATTAACTTAAAATTTCATGGATGCAACACAGGCCAAAGTAGTTGGGAAAGGGCATGTTCATCACTGTGTTACATCACCTTTTCTTTTAACAACACTCAATAAACGTTTGGGAACTGAGGAAACTAATTGTTGAAGCTTTGAAAGTGGAATTCTTTCCCATTCTTGTTTTATGTAGAGCTTCAGTCTTTCAACAGTCCGGGGTCTCCGCTGTCGTATTTTACACTTCATAATGCGCCACACATTTTCGAAAGGGAGACAGGTCTGGACTGCAGGCGGGCCAGGAAAGTACCCGCACTATTTTTTTTTACGGAGTCCCGCTGTTGTAACACGTGCTGAATGTGGCTTGGCATTGTATTGCTGAAATAAGCAGGGGCGTCCATGAAAAAGACGGCACTTAGACCTGTATGTACCTTTCAGCATTAATGGTGCCTTCACAGATGTGTAAGTTACCCATGCCTTGGGCTCGAATACACCCCCATACCATCACAGATGCTGGCTTTTGAACTTTCACATGCAACACGTGGAAAATGCACTATTTAGCTATACGATACATTTAAAGTAAAATAGAATATAACTACTTTTTTGTTGATTTCCCCAGCGCCTGAGGATGATGATCAAACCGGTGGTCTTGGTGAAGGCTCAGGAAAACGGGCCCGACCAGCAGGCCGAAACCCAGAACCAGAACCCCGCAGCCACTGAGGAGGCCTACATCTAGAACCTTCTGAGTGCGTCTCCCCCGTCTCAGCGGGCCAGTCGGGCGTGAGCGCTCACGCCCGACGAGAAGCGTAAATCAAGGTTGGGAACGACCACCAGGCGTCCACGTCTGCTTTCATTCACCTACCTCCTGGGGACACGTGAGACCAACCCGATCACATTTATTATTCTCATCATTACTAGGTCCGTTTTATTCTTTCCGTTTGTCATACAGACTTCTAACGGTGTGTGAGGAAAACTTCCCAGCCATGTGTTGTGTGATTTATGCAAAAAAGAGAAATATGAAAATATATCTTTTCCATTCACAGTCCTGCGTTGACTCAAAAGTATCGAAGCTACGATTACTGTACAAATATGAATAGAGGCTTGTACATGAAGTAAATACATGGTGACGTTTAAGTGTCAAATATGATTCATTTTTAGTTTACCCCCACATCTAGGGGCTACAGTCGCGGTCAGAAGTTTATATAAACTTTTAAAGGACATAATGTCATGGCTGTCTTGAGTTTCCAATCATTTCCACAACTCTGAATGTTTTGTGATAGAGAGATTGGAGCATTGGAACATTCATGAAGTGTTGGAGCATTGGAACATTCATGAAGTGTGGTTCTTTTATGAATTCATCATGGGTTTACTGAAAATGTAAGCAAATCTGCTGGGTCAAAAGTATACATACAGCAATGTTAAAGGCCAACTGAAATGAGATTGTCTTATTTAAACGGGGATAGCAGGTCCATTATATGTGTCATACTTGATCATTTCGCGATATTGCCACATATTTGCTGAAATTATTTAGTAGAGAACAACGACGATAAAGTTAGCAACTTTTGGTCGCTAAGAAAAAAGCCTTGCCTGTACCGGAAGTAGCAGACGATGTGCGCGTGACGTCACGGGTTGTAGGGCTCCTCACATCCTCACATTTTTTATAATCATAGCCTCCAGCAGCAAGAGCTATTCGGACCAAGAAAGCGACAATTTGATTTCTGGATGAGGAAAGTTAGAGTGAAGCACAAAAAAAAAAAAAAAAAGCGACATTAACTAGGATGATTCTAGAAGATCCCTTATCTGCTTATTGTTTTAATAGTGTTTTAGTGAGATTGCAAAGTCATACCCGAAAGTCGGATGGCTGCGGTGAACGCCAGCATCTCTGAGAGAAGCCGAGCAGCCAAGATCACAGCTGCCTTTTTGAGCTGCAGGAGGAAGTCCCACAATACACTGAAGCCTCCGGTAAGAGCCGACTTAATATCACAATTTTCCCATCCAAAAACTTGCTGGTTGACGTAGAGAAACATGTTCGCTTTACCGCTCTGTGTTAAAGCTTCACAACAAACAAAGAAACACCGTATGTGTTTCGGTTGCTAAAGGCAGCTGCAATCCACCACTTTCCACCAACAGCAATCTTCTTTATAGTCTCCATTATTAATTGAACAAATGGAAAAATATTCAGCAACACAGATGTCCAAATTACTCTGTAATTATGCGATGAAAAGAGACGTTTTTTAGCCGTGTGTGGTGCTGGGCTTATATGTCCGCTACAACCCGGACGCACGTGCACGTGTCATCATTCCGCGACGTTTTCAACAAGAAACTCCGCGGGAAATTTAAAATTGTAATTTAGTAAACTAAACCGGCCATATTGGCATGTGTTGCAATGTTAATATTTCATAATTGATATATAAACTATCAAACTGCGTGGTCGGTAGTAGTGGGTTTCAGTAGGCCTTTAATATTTGGTTACATGTCCCTTGGCAAGTTTCACTGTAATAAGGCGCTTTTGGTAGCTTTCACAAGGTTCTTTCTGACCACAGAACGTTCCTCCAGAAGGTCTTATCTTCGTCCATGTGATAAAACAAAAAATTAGCTGTTTGGCCACAATACCCAGCAATATATTTGGAGGAGAAAAGGTGAAGTCTTTGATCCCAGGAACACTATACCTCCCGCCAAGCATGATGGTGGTAGTATCATGCTCTGAGCCTGTTTTGCTGCCAATTGGACTGGTGCTTTACAGGGAGTAAATGGGACAATGAAAAAGGAGGATTACCTCCAAATTCTTCAGGACAACCTAAAATCATCAGCTCGGAGGTTGGGTGTGCCAACAGGACCCCAAACACACATCAAAAGTGGTAAAGGAATGGCTAAATCAGGCTAGAATTTAAGTTTTAGAATGGCCTTCCCAACGTCCAATGCTGAAGAAACAAGTCCATATCATAAACTCAAAAAATTTAGCTGAACTGCACCAATTTTGTCAAAGGAGTGGTCAACAATTCAAAAATAAGCTTGCCAGAAGCTTGTGGATGGCGACCAAAAGCACCTTATAGGGACATGTAAGCACATGTTAAAATTGCTGTATGTATACTTTTGACCCAGCAGATTTGCTCACATTTCCAGTAGACCCATAATAAAATCATAAAAGAACCAAACTTCATGAATATTTTTTAATTTTTTTTGCGACCAAGTATGTGCTCCAATCACTCTATCACAACAGAACAAGAGTTGTAGAAAGTATTTGGAAACTCAAAACAGCCATGACAGTGTATGTAAACTTTTGACCGCGACTGTGTATCTTTTTGAAAAGCACAAGTGCGGTCTGACAAGTTTGTTTGAAAGCTGTGAGAACGGCGACAAAAAAAAAAATCAAAAAAATATATATAAATAATATATTAAAAAAATAACTACTTCAGTAGGATATGTAGCAAAAAACTGCCATACCGTTTGGCAGTTTGTGTTGTCCCTCCCATCCCCCCTCGAGGAACAATAACATGTACAGTGTGTCGTCGGAATCTTCTTTTTTGTAGGAATAACTTTGAGATAGTTTTTTTTTTTTTGTATTATTTTCGATCGATTTTAAAGAGAAAGGACCAAACCGCACGCACCGAGGTGGGAGTATCCGGTGCGGGAGTAGACGAGCAGAGCGCAGGAAGTCAGTTTTACAAGCACAACGTGGTGTCGGAGTAACCAACTTTTGAATGGTGTAGCCACTACATCCCACTGTGACAACAATGAAACTCCCTTTTTTTTGGGGCATCCAATATTTCATGTATAATATATAAATATCATATTTAGGAACCCACTCCTCAGGAACAAAAGGTAGATGTGACCAAATGCTGTCGGACACTGTTATGATACGCTTGAAACAGTTCATGTTATGTATTGTGTATTTCCTCATATAGTGACTGAAGATGGCGTCTATTATGGAAAAAAAAATGGAATATTAGTAAACTTGCATAAAAAAATGATGCTTGATATATATTAGTATATATTACGTTGCACGGCAAGGGGTAAATAGGTTCAAATCTAAATAAAATGGAGAAAATGCAAACACAACATTGCGGGGTGACAACTTGTCACTAAATTGGATTGCTAGTTTCCTGAAAACAACGTTGTTTTATCATCTTTAATAATATTACTTGTGGTTTTATTGCACAGTGGTTAAACTAATGCTACACATGCATGACTACTTTATACATCTGTCATTTAAAGGTGTAGTAGTTCTACTTGTTTAGTTGCAGTGTGTATATATATATATATATATATATATATATATATATATATATATATATATATATATATATATATATATATATGTGTGTGTTTGTGTATGTATATATATGTATGTATATATATATATATATATATATACACACACACACATATATATATATATATATATATATATATATATATATATATATATATATATATATACAAAATACAGTATATATTACATTGCAGGGCAAGTGGTAATGGAGTTGAAATCTAAATACCTGCCACACAACATTGTGGGGTGACCACTTGTCACTATATTGGATCACCAGTTTCTTGAAAACAACATCGTATTATCATATTTTAATTTTGTTACGCAGTGGTTAAACTTATGCTACACATGCACGACTACTGTATACATCCATCATTTAAAGGTGTAGTAGTTTTACTTGTTTAGTTGCAGTGTAACATTAACTTTATCATTATGCAACAAAAGTAAACAAATAGATTCTTCATATAGTGACTGAAGATGGTGTCTATTGTGGAAAGAATAACATTAAAAATATTAGTAAATTATATACATGCTTGATATATATATATATATATATATATATATATATATATATATATATATATATATATATATATATATATACACAATATTGTGGGGTGACCACTTGTCACTATATTGGATCACCAGATTTCTGAAAACAACATCGTATTATAATCTTTTAATATTATTACGCAATGGTTAAACTTATGCTACACATGCACGACTACTATATCCATCTATCATTTAAAGGTGTCATAGTTCTACTAGTTTTGTTGCAGTGTAACATCAATGTTATCATTATGTGACAAAACTAAAACTAAAGCTACTTAGTATTTGAATGATGAATTGCCAGGTGTATCACTGTACAATACGATTTAAAAAAGTACGACTGCTCTACCTTTGAGTGATAAATAAATGGATATTTTCGGATACCATAACGATACACCCATAACAACATTTATGTCTACTGTATTTCCTCATATAGTGACTGAAGATGGCGTCTATTACGGGAAAACATTTTTTGGAATATTAATAAACTATATATTTGTATTAAAAAATGATGCTTAAAATATCTAATAGGGTATAAATAAGAGAATAGAGAATAGAGAATAGAGTTTTATTGTCATTATTGCAATGAACAGGTTCAAAGAACAACGAAATTGGAGCAGCTCCTCCTAAGGTGCATATACAATATGGTAGTATAAATTTAAAAAAATAAATAAAATAAATAAATAAATAAAAAATAAATTAAAAAAAAAAGATAGAGATGACAGATGTATCTATGTATACATACATAAAACATTATTTCACATTGTAGTCCAAAAAAATAGAAAAACATTTAAACATTACACATGAGGACATGATGGACATATGGACACTCAGTGCCTGTTTAGTGCTACTATGGCTCTTGGGTAAAAGCTATTTTTTAGTCTATTGGTGCTCGCTTTTAGCACCCTGTAGCGTCTGCCTGAGGGTAGCAGTTCCAGGTGGCTGTGCCCGGGGTGGAATGGGTCTTTCAGGATGCTCTGTGCTTTCCTGAGACAGCGGGAGCTGTACAGGTCAGCCAGGGAGGGGAGGGGGCATCCGATTAACTTCTGGGCGGTCTTTATGACTCTCTGGAGCGCCGTTCTCTCTGCGGCCGTGCAGCTGCTGAACCACACGCAGATGCAGTAGGTCAGGATGCTCTCAATGGAGCACCGGTAGAAGGACACCAGCAGTTCCTGTGAGAGGTGGTTGTTCCTGAGTATTCTCAGGAAGTGCAGTCTCTGGTGTGCCTTCTTGATGGTAGCCGTGGTGTTGGTGCTCCAGGATAGGTCGTTGGCCAGGTGGACTCCCAGGGAGCGGAAGTCGGAGACCCTCTCCACACAGTCACCACTGATGATCAGGGGCAGGATGTCCGTTTTTTTCCTCCTGAAGTCTATGACCAGCTCCTTGGTCTTGGAGGTGTTCAGGGCCAGGTTGTTGACTTTGCACCAATCCGACAGCTTCTCCACCTCATCCCTATATGCAGCCTCGTCTCCCTCCGAGATGAGCCCCACTACGGTGGTGTCATCCGCAAATTTGATGATGGAGTTGCTGGAGTGGGCAGGTGTGCAGTCGTATGTGTAGATGGAGTAGAGAAGGGGGCTCAGCACGCAGCCTTGTGGAGAGCCGGTACTGAGGTGCAGGCTTGATGACATGTGGCGACCCAACTGCACCCTCTGGGGGCGGTTGGATAAGAAGTCCTTAATCCACATGCAGATGGAGTTCGAGAGACCCAGGTCTGACAGTTTGGACACCAGTCTATCAGGAATAATGGTGTTAAATGCCGAGCTATAATCCACAAAAAGCAGCCGCACGTAGCTTCCCCCCGTCTCCAGGTGACCCAGGGAGGAGTGTAGGGCTGTGGCGATGGCGTCCTCTGTGGACCTGTTGGCTCTGTAGGCAAACTGGTGTGGGTCGAGCTCGGGAGGGAGGACTGAGGTGATATGGGTCCGTACCAGCTTCTCGAAGCACTTCATAGCTATAGGTGTAAGTGCAACTGGACGGTAGTCATTCAGACATCTGACAGAGTTCTTCTTCGGCACCGGGATTATTGTGGAAGTCTTCAGGCATGATGGGATGACGGCCTGGGAGAGGGACTGGGTGAAGATCTTCGTAAATACTCCGGCCAGCTGGTCTGCACAGTCTCTTAGTACCTGTCCCGGGACTCCATCTGGGCCCGTAGCCTTCCTCGGGTTCACTGCCTTCAGCGTGCGTCTCACCTCATGCTCCTCCAGTATAAGGGTGCAGCTGCTGTGGGTGTTGGGTGGAACTGTTGTGACGGCTGCAGGTGTTTTTCTCTCAAATCGGGCGAAGAAGCTGTTTAACTCCCCCGCTCGAGAGGCGGCGCCGTCAGCCGAAGGGTTACTGGGTCTGAAGTTGGTCATGTCTTTTATTCCTTTCCATACCTCCTTGGTGTTGTTGCTCTGCAGGTGGGCTTCCATTTTCCTCCTATGTTCGGCTTTTGCCTCTCTGATGCCTCTCTTCAGATTGGCTCTGGCAGCACTGTAGAGTGCCAGGTCCTGCGCTTTGAAGGCACTGTCTCTCTCTTTGAGTAAGCCCTGGACTGTTTTTGTCATCCAGGGCTTCCTGTTGGGGTAGACTCGGATGCGCTTGTCCACTGTGACAGTGTCTATGCAGTGTTTGATGTACCCCTGGACTGCTTCTGTGTACTGCTCCAAGTCTGGGTTTTCAAAAACTGACCAGTCTGTTGTATCGAAGCAGTCCTGCAGCTGTTCCATGGCTCCCTCCGGCCATGTTTTGACCGTTTTGGTTGTGATAGGAGCACTTTTTCTTATTGGTGTGTAAGCTGGCAAAAGGAGCAGGGATATTGGGTCAGACTTGCCTAATTGGGGAAGTTGTTTGGCTCTATATCCTTTTTTTATGTTGGAATAGACTTTGTCCAGTGTGATAGCTCCCCTCGTAGCACACTTCACATGCTGGTGAAGTTTGGGGAGCACTTTTTTCAGGTCGACATGATTAAAGTCCCCCGCTATGATGTGGATGCCGTCGGGATATTTGTTCTGTTGTGCACTGATTGTATCGTGCAACAGAGCTAGCGCCGTGCTAGCGTTAGCATCGGGAGCTATATACACGTTTGTGATCAGGACAGCAGAGTGCTCCCTGGCTAGATGGAAGGGTCGGCATTTAACTGTAAAATATTCCAGATCTTGGGAACAGTGGCTGTTGACTACCTTTGAATCAGAAGTCCACTTGTTGTTTAGGTAGGTTAGCAGTCCACCCCCACGCCGCTTGCCGGAACACACTGCGTTTCTGTCCTGTCTGTGTGCTGTGTGACCGGTTAGCTCCATGCTAGCGTCGGGTATTGAGGACGTTAGCCAGGTTTCCGTAAACAATAGGGCGCAGCTGTCCATCACAGTGTTTTGTGCTACACGGAGCCTCACCTCGTCCATCTTGTCCTCTTCACCATGAGGAGCGAGCGACCTCGCATTAGCCAGGAATAGACTTGGTATCGGTGGTCTGTTTGGGTTCATTTTTAGTCTGGCTAACACGCCGCCCCTTCGGCCACGGCGTCTTCGCCTCCGCCTCCTCCTCGCCGGGCACAGTAGCCATGGAGCTCCAGGGCTACGTGCTAACTCCTCTGGGATGTTGTGTCGGCTTGTAAAATCCACCGAAATAGTCTGCTCAGACCGCAATCCAATCTCCAACAAATCGTTTCGGCTGTACATAACCTTCGCCCAGCAAGTTGCTGACTGGGCTAGTAATAAACTATATAAAAACAATAAAAACAATGCACCTAAGGGGAGAGCCTGAAACGTCGCGTCCATGCGCGCCGCCATTTTCAAATAACGTTGCATGGCAAGTGTTATTGGAGTTAAAAACTAAATAAAATGGATAAATGTGGGGTAGAACTATCAACCCGCCACACAACATTGTGGGGCGACCACTTGTCACTATATTGGATCACCAGTTTTCTGAAAACAACATCGTATTATCATCTTTAATAATATTACACAGTGGTTAAACTAATGTTACACTTGTATGACTACTGTATCCGACTATCATTTAAAGGTGTAGTAGTTGTACTTGTTTCGTTGTGTGAACGTTCATATGGTTTTCTACACAAAAATTCATCTATTTATTCAACTTTATATTATTGTTATCTAGGTTCTGGTGCGCTCTACCTTCCACATTTTACATCCGATTCATACCGCTCCGACTTCGAACTGATTTCCCAGAATTCCAGGTTTTCCGGGAAATTTTTTCCCCATTCAAAATGAATTGGCCATTTTTTAAACTCTCAGCATTTTCACATTTTTACACCATTCCACTTTCAGCACATTGCACCATTCTGGAAATTCAAACTAGCGTTTTTTCCAAAGCCCTATTTTCCACCCTTTTTCCTGGCGACTACTCCTTCAACAATTTTCTACGCATTTCAACCGTTCCACCGTCAAAACATTCCTCTTAGACAGGAAAACAGACAAAGTGTTTTTTAAACGGTAAAAATCCCCGGTTTTCCCGAAATTCCAGGAATTCTGTAATACCATTTCTCAATTCAACATGTTACTACATTTTAACATTCAACTTTTTAAAAAATTCCAACACCAACCATTACTACTCATTCAGAACATTCAAGATTTTTCCAATTTTCCCCCAAAATTCCCGTTTTTCCCGAAATTCCCATTGACATTCTTTAAAGTTCCACAACCCCTACATTTTTCATCGGATTCAAACCGTTCCAAATCCAAAATATCCAGCCTGTTCAGGAATTGTGAGCTCTACTTCAACAATTCTTAAAAAAAAAAATTCCCGGATTTCCCATTTTTTGCATTTTCCCCATTCACAACGAATTGGCCATTTTTCAAACTTTCACAATTCCCACATTCTTCAATCGATTCAAACCATTCCACATTCAACTCATCCTGGACATTCAAACTACCATTTTTGAACATTCAACACATTTCGAGGAATTCCCATTTTTTGGTAACCTATTTCCACCTTTTCTAAGGTGTACTACTCCTTTCAAATTTTTCAACCCATCTCAACCTTTCCACCGTCAAAACACTCCTCATATTCAGAACACAAAAATCAGGTTGGTTAAGGAACTAGAAAAAAATCCCAGTTTTCCCAAAATTCCAGGATTTTTTTAATTAAAAACTGTTAAAATTCATAATTTCTTGACCGATTCAAACAATTCCAAAACCAACCAATTCAGCTAATTCAGGACATCCTAATCATTTCCCCAAAAAATCTTTTTTTTTCCAAAATCCCCAAATTTCCAGGAAGTTAAACAAAATTAAAAGTAAAGCTACTTAGTATTTGAGTGATAGATTGTTGGATGGATGTCATAAAAGTGTATTATTGTACAATTCAACTAAAAAAGTATGACTGTTCTACCTTTTAGTGATAGATAAATAGATGTTCTCAGATACCATAAAACCTTAAAAACCTTTCTCTCCACTGTATTTTGTCATATAGTGACAGCAAATGGTGTTTAGTAGACAACAAACCTAACGAATAATAGTTGAAGTACGGTAAAAACTTGTTTGACATAGTATACAATGGGCCAAAAAATTAATTTGTCAGCCACGGATAGTGCAAGTTCTCCCACTTAAAATGATGACAGAGGTCTGTAATTTTCATCATAGGTACACTTCAACTGTGAGAGACAGAATGTGAAAAAAAATCCAGGAATTCACGTTGTAGGAATTTGAAAGAATTTATTTGTAAATTATGGTGGAAAATAAGTATTTGGTGAACCATTCAAAGCTCTCACTGATTGAAGGAGGTTTGGGCTCAAAATCTCACGATACATGGCCCCATTCATTCTTTCCTTAACACGGATCAATCGTCCTGTCCCCTTAGCAGAAAAACAGCCCCAAAGCATGATGTTTCCACCCCCATGCTTCACAGTAGGTGTGGTGTTCTTGGGATGCAACTCAGTATTCTTCTTCCTCCAAACACGATGAGT
The DNA here is from genome assembly GCF_033978795.1 of Nerophis ophidion. Classification (NCBI taxonomy): domain Eukaryota; kingdom Metazoa; phylum Chordata; class Actinopteri; order Syngnathiformes; family Syngnathidae; genus Nerophis; species Nerophis ophidion. Next base: position 62,500,433 of record NC_084612.1, read on the forward strand.
TGAGTTTATACCAAAATGGATACATGGATGAAACAGCAGAGGATTGGGAGAATGTCATGTGGTCAGATGAAACCAAAATAGAACTGTTTTGGTATAAACTCAAGGAGAATATTGAGTTGCATCCCAAGAACACCATACCCACTGTGAAGCATGGGGGTGGAAACATCATGCTTTGGGGCTGTTTTTCTGCTAAGGGGACAGGACGATTGATCCGTGTTAAGGAAAGAATGAATGAGGCCATGTATCGTGAGATTTTGAGCCAAAACCTCCTTCCATCAATGAGCTTTGAATGGTTGACCCAATACTTATTTTCCATCATAATTTACAAATAAATTCTTTAAAATTCCTACAATGTGAATTCCTGGATTTTTTTTTTCACATTCTGTCTCTCACAGTTGAAGTGTACCTATGATGAAAATTACAGACGTCTGTCATCATTTTAAGTGGGAGAACTTGCACAATCGGTGGCTGACTAATTACTTTTTTGCCCGACTGTATATCAACCGAAAATGGAGTTTAAAATTTACAAAATACACACAATATTGTGGAGTGACCACTTTTCAGTCAACCCAGAGCCTATTTTTGCTATTGTTTTGATAGGCAACTATTATGAAATGAAGTAAATATGGTTGCATAGAGTTATTTTTCCCCTAAGGTGGGGTTTATTTGTCAAAAATGGACGACACACCCGTTGTTGTTTTTTTGGTAGGAGCGCCTACGCCACTATTTGAGGAAGTATCATGAACAACTCTACGGGGAAAAAAACTAACAAACCTGACATGCTAACTCACAACAAATCCAATTCTTGAGTGTGTGCGTGTTGATTTTGTCTGCATGTCATTTCTTTTAGTTAATATTAAATAAACTGTAACGGAAATGTGCTCATTATAAATACCCGGTGTCGACTCCCTTTCACCGGATAAAATGAAAACCTATGATTACATATCAAGTTTGCTAGGAAATATGAAACAAAGCTGTAACGTTTGTGAGGGATCGCAGGTTTGAAAACAAATAATACGAATCACTTTTGTGGCAGCTACGTGCGACAGGAATCAGGTTGAATCCTCTCGTTGAGTCTCTTTTATTTATGTATTTTTTCGTCAAAGTATGTAAATGAAAACACGTGACGATAACAAAAAAAAAGGATTCGGTGCATTTTGTACAAAGTTAGCATACTGCAGTTGTCTCTCTCTCTTGAACAATGTTGTAAACTGAGCTGTGTAATACATGTATTTGTGAGTGTCGTTTTTTGTTTTTTTTTCCTTTTATTTTGTCTACATGTGGAAGAAAAAGAAAAAACAAAAAAAAAAATAACAAAAAGGTATTTACTGTTTTTCCCGCAATAAGATTATCATCTGGGAAACTAAAGCACATCTCTTTCTTGCTGTAAAAAGGATCATAACAGAATAGAGTCAAAATTAATTATTAATTATAATGCAAATGGTAATAATAATAATAATAATAATAATGTAATAGAAATGTCTAGTCAGAGAATATTGTTTTGTATATTTTTAGCTGTTTCTTGGGCCTGATGTAAGATATTCTATGTAAAGAAAATATAATAAATGTCTTTAGATGTGTTCTATGAAAAAGCATGATTGCAATATATGTTATCTGCAAAAATAAATAAAGATCTATAGATTATAAAGTCTGTGTTGCTTCATTTTTTTGTAGTGCCAAAGCTTGAAAGGCTGCAGATATGCATACACTACATGTATATATATATATATGTATTTATATATATATATTAATGTAAATGTGTATATGTGTTTATATATATTAATGTACATGTGTATGTAAATGTGTATATGTGTATATATATATATATATATTAATGTAAATGTGTATATGTGATTATATATATTAATGTACATGTGTATGTATATGTGTATATCTGTGTATATGTATATATATATATATATATATATATATATATATATATATACATATATGTATATATATATATATATATATATATTAATGTGAATATGTATATGTGTTTATATATATTAATGTACATGTGTATGTATATGTGTATATCTATATCTATATATATATATATATATATATATATATATATATATATATATATATATATATATATATATATATATAAAACTTCGGCCCTGCAACACACCACAAACGCATCACAACACCTACCCAGAATGCAATGCATCCACGACTCCTGGCTACACCGTTCATACAACCGCTGGCACCAAACCCCGCCCCCCTCCCACCCCCCCTCTCCATGCGTTGGTTGAGGTGGGCGGGGTTGGGGGCACACGCACATATATATATATATATATATATATATATATATATATATATATATATATATATATATATATATATATTTATATATATATATATATATACCCATATGCGTACACACATACAGTATATATATACATACATATACATACACATATACATTTACACATGCATACACATACATATACATATATACACATATACATATATATATATATATATATATATATATAGAGAGAGAGAGAGAGAGAGAGAGAGAGAGAGAGAGAGAGAGAGAGAGAGAGAGAGAGAGAGAGTAAAAAGGGCTAATAAACACATAAAAATTAACAAACACAAAGCTGCAGAGCAGCGTGAGCGAAGTTGTCCCAGTGAGAGTGTGCCCTGAAAGGAGTTCCTGTAGGGAAAAAGCTGACTCAACCAACTTCACTGACATCAGACTTGACACCACGTCCGGCCATGTGCTCATTGAACATACAAATAAATGTTTGCCTTCAGACATGACCTAGTTCGTTTGAAGAACGCTGATGCGTTGGGACTGGCGTCACATAGATGAACATGGACGGCGGTCACAGGCTCAGAGAACACGATGCCTCGGTAACGTGACGCTTCAGGTGACTGTCGAATAGCAAAACCACTCTGTCAGTCCGTCATGTTGACTTCTGGACAAAACAAAATAGCCCATTCCACTCAAATACTAGTAAAAGTTTGCTTTTTCTAGGATTTTCATGTCATTGGTCTGTAGACTTTGTTCCTCCCGTTCCTATTGGAACATTGGGCGACGAGTCCCCTCCATTTTCTCCAGAGTCTGGCGGCTTTTCTTACTCCGTGCCCACTCACAAGTGTCTGCACAAGCCTCCACGACTTCCACGGCTCAGATCCCACATAAGGGCAAGATAAAAACTCAACCCAATGGGATACAATGAGAAACCTTGGAGGGGACCGCAGTTATGGGGACCACCCCAATCCCATGGGTGACCGGTGCAATGGATGTGGAGTGGATCTAGTTAATATTGTGAGACTCCAGTCCATAGTGGGGCCAGCAGGGGATCATCTTGAGTGGAGACAAGTCAGCAGCGCAGAGACATCACCAACTGATGCACAGATGAGTGGTCCACCGCGGGTCCCAGCTTTGAACATATGTGGTCACATAAAAACCTCCCCACGCAGCAGAGGGGGTTGGAGCAGAAAAGAGACGGCAGATCTACTGGTCTAAAAGGGAGGTCTATTTAAAGCAGGGGTCCGGAACATTTTTGGTTGAGAGAGCCATGAAAGCCAAATATTTTAAAATGTATTTCCGTAAGAGCCGTATAATATTTTTAACACCGAATACAACGGTCAGGTTCAAACACTTAGGACATCTATTAAACAGACAAGAAGCAAGGAATTAAACAGAGACAGGATTCAATTTAGCTCAATGAGGAGAAACCCGTAGACCTGTACCCTTGTACAATGTCGTTCCAGACTCTGACAAGATAATTATTTGGACTTTCCCTGATTACAACAACTAAATGCGTGCATCTCTTATTCTTTTTAATAACATTTTTATTCTGCAGCTAATCAAATATAAATAAAATACTTTTGACATCTTGAACAGGTGCGATAGAAATGGATGGATGGATTCAAATGCATAAGAATGTTTTATATTTTGAATGTTATTTTTAACACTGTTATTACTAGCGGAATTACTAATTACTTATCGTGTTAAGCAACGTCAATTAAGATTTATCTGTGAGCCAGATGCAGTCATCAAATGAGCCACATCTGGCTCCAGAGCCATAGGTTCCTTACCCCTGATTTAAAGGCTAGTGTACACAAAAGAGTTTTAAGATGGGACTTAAATGCTTCTACTGAGGTAACATCTCTAACTGTTACCGGGAGGGCACTCCCGAGTACTGGAGCCTGAAGAGAAAACAGTCTGTAGGCCGCAGACTTTTTTTGGGCCCTGAGAATCACTAATAAGCCGGAGTTCTTTGAACGCAGATTTCTTGCCGGGACGTATGGTACAATACAATCGGTAACATAGGATGGAGATAGACCGTTTGATATTTTATACGTTAGTCGTAAAACCTTAAAGTCGCATCTTAAGTGCTTAGGTATTCCTTGGCTGTCTGTCTCCACGTCTTCTCTGGCCTCCCTCTCTTCCTTATTCCAGCTTCTGGCAATCTGTCCATTGCCACACTTGCTTGTCTCTCTTGGCAGTCGGAGTACATGCCCCATCATTCTCCTTCTCCTTTCGGAGACAATTTTAGACAGTGCTGCTACAATTGCCCTTCTCATCTCCTCCTCGTTGGAGATGTGGTCTCTCCAGGAGATCTTCAGGATGCGTCTGAGGCAACGTCAGTGGAAGACATCCAGCTTGTTGGTGATACTGGCTGTCTTCCATGTCTCACAGGCGTAGGTTGCTGTTGATATGACCACTGGCATGTAGAGACGTAGCTTGATGGCCGTTGTGATGGCTTTGGACGACCTGATGTTTCGGAGCCGTTGAAGCACTCCTTCAGCTTTGCCAATTCTGTTATTGATGTCTTTCTCCACGTCTCCTGTACTTGAGATGTTTTTTTCCAAGATAGGTGAAGTTGTCAACATACTCTATGTCATATTCTTCGATAGTGAGTGGTGAAAAGTGTGGTATTTGTCCAACGGCCATGGCCTTGGTCTTTTGGTCTGTATAGCTTCAAAGGAAATTGAAGACAAACTCTATAACAAATATGTTCTGTCTTGGAAGGTGGTATAAGAACTGTAGCATTATTTTCTCATGTGTGAAAGGTCGTGACTTGTCCAGGGTGTACCCTGCCCTCCGCCCGAGTGCAGCTGGGATAGGCTCCAGTACCATGTCTGTAATTTATGGAAAAATCTCCCTGGGTGAGAATAAAACCCAGCGTGCTTGGCGGGATTTGAGGCATTGAACAGATCTGATTTAGGCTAGGTTCTCGTGTTCCATGAAATCAAGGAAAGAAACGTTGTTGTTTCTTTCAGCAGGACTGTAGCAATCCGAGAATAGAACTGCTGGATCAAGCTTCTGACTGACTACAGACTTTTGGGATAGGTCTCCTATATCCAAGTCATTCACCTCAACAATTAGAGACACGGGTTAGGGTAGAGCAAAATGGGTGGGATGGTAAATAATTCTTTAAGGTTACAAAAAGTGAAATCAGCTGCCGGAATCGAAATAAATGGAGTGTTAGTGAATGTTAGCCAGAAGCGGCGCCATGATGTGATCCATCTTGTGTTTATCCAGTCGGTTATCTAACCTATTGACAAAGGGAGTTAGCTCCCCCAGCGACTCCTTCTCATCAATTGCTGCAAGGTAATCTTTTAATGTTAGAGTTTAGACTGGAGAGGAAAATGTTCCATCCTCGTTTCTCTCGCACACCAGTATGTGGAAGTTGATGGAGTGGTCTTCCACGCAAGCCTTATCTTGGCGCAAAGACAGCAGGCTGCTGGGTTGATCGATGAAGAATTACGTAACTGAACGGTTCCTCAAATAGCTTGTGGAAAATCTGGTTCTCTCTCATACAGACGATTGACAATGACTGTCAATCGTACAGTAAGCTAGTTTTAGAAGGTGAGACGTTGCTGATACAGTAGAACATCAGTTGACATTGATGAATCAGAATCAGAATAGCTTTTTATTGCCATTGTTTGAGAACAGGTTCAAAAACTAGGAATTTTTCTTGGTGCAATCATGCAACATAAAACACATAACACGGAATAGGTAATAAAATGAGCTGTAACTGAGCTATCAGATCTTGTTATTGTTCATGTGCCTGATGGCCGAGGGGGAAAACTGTTCAGGTGGCTGTAGGAAGGGGTTTGGGTGGACCGTAGTCTCCTGCCAGAGGGGAGAGGGGAGAATAGTTTGAGTACAGGGTGAGAAGAGTCAGCTGTGATCCGACCCACACGCCTCCTGGTCCTGGAGGAGAACAGGTCCTGGACGGATGAGAGCTTGCAGCCAATCACATTCTCAGCAGCACGTACAATGCGCTGCAGTCGATGCTTATCCTGGACTGTGGCGCCGGGGAACCACACGGTGATGGAGGAGGTGAGTATAGACTCGATAATGGCTGAGTAAAATTGCACCAGCATCTCGGTCGGTAATTAACTGCTTGCCCTTTCCTTGATCACCTGCATATCTTGTTGGATGAGGTATAACAGGTTTTATTTGGGCACTGGAAGAGGAATGCAGAGTGAATGGCAACAGCTGAGGAGGTGTGTTCATGATGTTAACAGGGGCCATTGTCAAATATGTGTTGGTTGTTTGTGCTCTCCCCTAACTTGAAAAGGGTTTGACTGTTTGACCAGGGTTTCACCGGGACTTCAGTCTTTTGGAATACAACGATGACAAATCTCTCTTTCTCCTCTTACTTTTGGACTTGATTGTCTCAATAGTTTCAAGGTAAAAAACCTTTGGAGAAGGTGGAAACGCACAAAAGCAATTAGGGAGCAATGTACACAAATTACATTTCAATGAACCATTTTTGAACATAACGCATTTTCAAAAGAACATAAATTGACCCTTTATAGTGTGGATTTGACATGAAGCATCTAATAAATTCAACATATCAAATCAAAAATCACAGTAATATAAGTCATCTCAACGTCAGCCACCCTGGTCTCTGCAAACAGTTGGGCACTACTCCACTAGGCAAACTACTGTTTGTTGTACTCAAGTCTGAGATGAAGCTGCAGAATCAAAGGAGTGGACTTGATTGCTTCAGTTGAGAGCCTTCCTGATTGCTGGATGGCCTTCGGCTGTTGGGAAATTGTGACTGTGATTCCAGTTCTCTCATCTGGGGGGAAATGGGAGCCAAACTCACATTTTGAAATAAGGCCCTTCTGTTGTTTGGGTGAAGGCTTTGGCCTTGTGTAGAGTTTACCAAAACAGCCAGCAAGGTGGAACTGGTTCGCTAGCTGACGAGCCGATCAACGTTGGTAGAGTTCAATCAATCAATGTTTATTTATATAGCCCTAAATCACAAGTGTCTCAAAGGGCTGCACAAACCACAACGACATCCTCGGTTCAGAGCCCACATCAGGGCAAGGAACAACTCAACCCAGTGGGATGATAATGAGAAACTTTGTAGAGGACCGCAGATGTGGGTGGACCGGTGCAATGGTCTTGCATAATATTGTGAAAGTCTAGTCCATAGTGGATCTAACATAATAGTGAGAGTCCAGTCCATAGTGGGGACAGCAGGAGACCATCCCGAGCGGAGACAAGTCAACGGCGCAGAGATGTCCCCAACTGATGCACAGGCGAACGGCCCACCCTGGGTCCCGACTCTACATCCATGGCCACCGGACCAAGGTAGAGGGGGGCAGAGCAGAAAAGAAAAGAAACGTCAGATCAACTGGTCTAAAAAGGGGGTCTATTTAAAGGTTAAAGTATACAAATTAGTTTTATGATGGGACTTAAATGCTTCTACTTGGACTGACGCACACTGGAAATGTGTTTGAGGGCAATGTGACTTTCGCCAATCACCTGCCGGGTGCTGAGATGGCTGAACCTATAAGATCAAACTTTGACAAACGGTCACAGAAACAAAGCAACTAGAAGAGGGTACCAAGCTACACAAACGAACCGGGGGTTAGCAACACCGCGGCTTAAGAGCCTCATGCGGCTCTTAAGCGGCGACCGAGTAGCTCCCTGGAACTCTTTCAGAGATGTGAGAAAATGGATATTTTTTGTTTTAATATATTTTCTGGAGGAGAACAAACATGACATAAACCTGCCTAATTGTTAGAAATTCCACTGTTTATATTATACATGCTTCACTGATGAGAGGATTTGGCAAGCACTGTTTTGTCCTGCTAATTTCAGCGATCCTTGAACTCATCATAGTTTGTTTATACATACAACTTTCTCCGATGCTGTCACAGAAAGACGTGTTTTATGCCACTTCTTCTTTGTCTCATTTTGTCCACCAAACCTTTAATACTGTGCGTTAATGCACAAATGTGAGCTTTGTTGATGTTATTGATTTGCCGGAGTGCTTATCAGGCATATTTGGTCAACCCATGACTGCAAACTAATCGATGCTAACATGCTATTTAGACTAGCTGTATGTACATATTGCCTCATTTTGCCTCATTTGTAGCTATATTTGAGCTCATTTAAATCCCTCCGTGTATTTTCTTTATATTTGTATGTCTCATGACACATTATCTGTATGTAATATTGGCTGCATTTCTCAGAGATGTTTGTGTGCCATGTTGTTCCAGACCACAGTAAACGTTACCCAGCTTGCCAAAATTGTAATTAATCCATTAGAAGAAGACAGCCTGCCGGATCCTTAAACTTGGACACACACATCTATACCTTTGGCCATTCTAAGGCAGTAATTTCCAGAAGTTATCTCATCCTGTGAGAAACTTCCATTTTACCGATAATTTCCAATGTTGCAAAAATGTGTATAATACAAATTAAAACACAACATTTCTGTCAACGAAGATTTGCGTCACCCTTTGATAGTAGGCTAATACGGGTAATGTAAACACTTAAATCATGTGTTGACTTCATTATAACACTTATATAAGACTTTTAAAGTCATTTTGATAGTAGGCTAGTATAGCTAATATAGGCACTTACATCATGTGTTGCCTTCAAAATAGAACTTATAAGGCTTTTCATTTTTAACGGGTCCAAACAGATTTTTTTTGTATTTTTAGTGTTTTTGGTCTTTGGGTACTTTAAAATACTGGTAAAAAAAGGTCAAGAACAGGAAAGCAAATAAGGCGCAATATACACTATATTGCCAAAAGTATTTGGCCGTCCATTCAAATGATCAGAATCAGGTGTCCTAATCTCTTGGCCCGGCCACAGGTGTATTAAATCAAGCACGTAGGCATTGAGAATGTTTCTTCAAACATTTGCGAGAGAATGGGCTACTCCCAAGAGCTCAGTGATTGGGGTGCCACCTGTGCATAAAGGCCCATGACAGAGTCTGAACACCTTTGGATGGATTAGAAAGGAGACTGAGAGCCAGGCCTTCTCGAGTGTGACCTCACCCATGCGCTTTTTGAAGAATAGTCGAAAATTCCTATAAACACAACCTTGTGGACAGCCTTCCCAGAAGAGTTGAAGCTGTAATAGCTGCAAAAGGTGTACCGACATCATACTTTTGGCAATATAATGTACATTAGGGACGGCGTGGCGCGGTTGGGAGAGTGGCTGTGCCAGGAGCTCAGTGATTAAGGTGCCACCTGTGCATAAAGGCCCATGACAGAGTCTGGCATGGATACACTTGACTGGCCTGCACAGAGTCCTGACATGTACCCGATAGAACACCTTTGGAATGTATTCGAACGGAGACTGAGAGCCAGGCCTTCTCGAGTGTGACCTCACCCATGCGCTTTTTGAAGAATGGTGGAAAATTCCTATAAACACACTCCGTAACCTTGTGGACAGCCTTCCCAGAAGAGTTGAAGCTGTAATAGCTGCAAAAGGTGGACCGACATCATACTTTTGGCAATATAGTGTAGATTAGGGACGGTGTGGCGTGGTTGGGAGAGTGGCTGTGCCAGGAACCTTCTACCATCGCAGTCACGTGCGTTGTGTCCTTGAGCAAGACACTTCACCCTTGCTCCTGATGGGTCCTGGTTAGCACCTTGCATGGGAGCTCGCGCCATCAGTGTGTGAATGTCGTAGGCATTGAGAATGTTTCTTCAAACAGTTGCAAGAGAGTGGGCTACTCTCAGAAACCCAGTGATTAGGGTGCCACCTGTGCATAAAGGCCCATGACAGAGTCTGGCGTGGATAAACTTGACTGGCTGCACAGAGTCCTGACATGTACTCGATCGAATACCTTTGGGATGGATTAGAACGGAGACTGAGAGCCAAGGCCTTCTCGAGTGTGACCTCACCCATGCGCTTTTTGAAGAATGGTGGGAAAATTCCTATAAACACACTCCGCAACCTTGTTGACAGCCTTCCCAGAAGAGTTGAAGCTGTAATAGCTGCCAAAGGTGGACCGACCTCATACTTTTGGGAATATAGTGTACATTGGGGACGGCGTGGCGCGGTTGGGAGAGTGGTACAATCCCCACCTTCTACCATCGTAGTCACGTCCGTTGTGTCCTTGAGCAAGACACTTCACCCTTGCTCCTGATGGGTCCTGGTTAGCACCTTGCATGGCAGCTCCCGCCATCAGAGTGTGAATGTGTGTGTGAACGGGTGAATGTGGAAATAGTCTCAAAGCGCTTTGAGTTCCTTAAAAATGGTAGAAAAGCGCTATACAAGTATAACCCCATTTACCATTCAACTGGCCAAACCTATTGCTGTTTTCCTTATATCCAAATAGTTGGTATTCCACCATTTTTTATGCAAAACTCGTTACCAACGACTGTAGATCACAAGGAAAATTCAAAAGTCACTTGTGCACGTTGTTAAAAAGAAGATGACTTAACGCTTGCACGGACATCTCTCCTTGCGTCGTACGTGTGACGACCGCACGTGTGTGTGTGCGTTGTTTGCACGCATGCGTGCCACTTTCAGCGTGTCCCCGTGAGTAAGCGTGTGTTTGCTCATGTGGGCATGTGGTGGTGTACAAGTGTGAGTTGTGCCCGATGACACAGACGTGAGGGGAGCTGCTCTGACATCTCTAGTCTAGCAGAGGTAGTATAGCAGATCACAAGTCCGCTCCAGGGCGCCCCCCCCCCCCCGCCCCCGCCCATGCATACAACACAGACACACACACACACACACACGACCGAGGCCCGCGTCCTGTTTGCGTGCACACTCTCCGAGCGCATTACGATCACTGCAAAACGACTTACAGTCATTGCGAGCGTTTGCTTTATGTGAATGACGCAGCTCGGGTTATGTAATATTCATTGCATTTGCTTAAAGCGCCCACAAATGGGAGGGTATTATTTTTGGGGACGGGAGTGGGGGGCTATTAGTTTAGTGTTTTGTTTTGATTATGTAACTTAGCTTTAGAACCCCAGGCTGAACTTGTGTGAGTGCCATTGTCACATATGGAGGTACATTCCTTTTTGTCCCTGAGGTACAGGAATGTACCACATAGGATACTAGGATGGGTGTCTACTAGGGTAATTGGTATAGGGGCTGATCTACATTTCTGCCGGTACCGGTACTAAAAGTTTTTCGGTACTTTTCAGTACTTTTGTAAATAAAGGGCACCACAAAAAATGGCATTATTGGCTTTAATTTAACAAAAAAAAAATCTTACTATATGTCAAACATATGTTTCTTATGGCAGTTGTGTCTTTAAATAAAATAGTGAACATAAAAGACAACTTTTTCATGTCTTTGTGATCATGTTCTGTTCAGTTAGGTTCTATCTTGTTTTTGACTCAATCAGTTCCTGTTTTTGCACACCAATCAGTTCTCACAACTCATGCAGCTGATTCACTTGGACTCATGCACCTCAATCACCACGTCACCATTTAAGCCTGCAGTTGCCAGGCAGTCAGCCTGGCAACATCACCCTCTACCACCTTTACTCACCCCCTTCACACCCTTGCTATATATACCGATGATCCATGCCCATATCTCGCAACAAGTAAGTTATCGTTATTCATGCCATGGATTTAAAATGTTGTTTTCATGTCCATAGTTTACGTTATAGAAATAGTTTTGTTTTTATAGCCAAGTTTGTGCGGGCCTTTTGTTTGTTCCTTTTTATAGTATAAATAAAATATGTCTTTACCATCACACCATAGTCTTCGCCTTGACAAACGTGTCTTTTAGTAGTAAGTAAACAAACAAAGGCTCCTATTTTAGTTGCAGACATATGCAGTAACATATTGTCATTTATCATTATTTTGTCAACATTAGCGAGGACAAGTGGTAGAAAATGAATTATTAATCCACTTGTTCATTTAATGTTAATATCTGCTTATATTATGTTCCATCTACACTTCTGTTTAAATATAACAATCACTTATTCTTCTGTTGTTTCATACTTTACATTAGTTTTGGTATCACAAATATGGGTATCAATCCGATCCCAAGTCGTGGCAGGATCATACATTGGTCATATTCAAAGTCGTCATGTGTCCAGGGACGTGTTTCCTGAGTTTATAAACATAATATAAAAAAAAATAAACGAAAGAAGATTTTGTGATGTTAAAAAATATCGATGTAATCATAGTAGTATCGACTAGATACGCTATTGTATGTGGTATCATTACAGTGTAAATCCACCAATGATATTTGTTTATATTATACCCCGCTTTCCGCCCGAACGCAGCTGAGATAGGTTCCAGCACCGCCACGCGAGCCCAAAAGGGACAAGCGGTAGAAAATGAATGGATGGATGGATATATTGTAGCATCCTGGAAGACTTGGTGCTGCAAGGAATTCCGGGAATTTGTTCTGTAGTGTTTATGTTGTGTTGCGGTGCAAATATTCTTCCAAAATGGGTTTGCCGTTGTTGTTTAGTGTGGTTTCACAATATGGCACAAGAGTATGACAGTGTTGGAGTTATTCACACGGCCACCCCTAGTGTGACATGTATGGCTTTTGACTAAGTATGTCCTTCATTCACTCTATGCATTGTGAGGAAAGTCAAGATGATAGTGACATTGTTTCAATAGCAGATACAATGAAATCGTGTTTAGTAATTGTTAATTATAGACTGTGTGGTTTGTAACTTTATCTTTCAAAGGCATCCTCGATAGAAATCCTCGTTTTGTTCCTGGCTTATAAATTCAGAATCATAACGAGGCCTTCTAGATTTGCTAAGGTCCGACATGTTTAGTAACTTTACCAGTGGTGATAGCCAGATGAAGATGGTGGTGCGTAACTGGCAACCTGGATGTGACACACTCACAGACTTTCTAATTAGTTAAAACAGAGAAATTAAAACAATTACAAGATTTTGGGGCTGCAAATCTAATTTTGAAATGAGAATATCTCAGCTGAACTACTGTTATCAATTATAGAGGTATTCGAAAAGAACATGATTTATGAATGCCTTTTGAAATATCAGGGCCATTTATTGATGACTTGACATTAACATTATTACATAAGGCTCCTTTAAACAAGTCAAATATGTTTGCAGTGCACGGTGCAATGCAGCTATGTCATCATCTTGTAAACACCACACAGATCCATCACTGGGTTTCTATTCATTACAATTACACTCAGCCAGAAATAAAATGCAAGCAGACAGAGCACAGACCTTTTATAAGGCACTGGATTTCATAACATAACTCATACCGTATCAAATATATCATAAATCAATACAACTTTACGGATTATTAAATTACTTCACTTTTTTGAGTGGATTTATATTGGCCTGTGGATTACTGGGTCGCTAAAAACTGGACTTTGAAGGACTTTTGAGGGGGAAATGGTGTTCAAAGACTTTTCTGTGGTGTTGTATCTTTACTTGTGATTACTCCAAGCTGATGATCACATCCTAAGGCTGGGTGATATGCCAAACCAAAAAAAAAAAATAATAATTTGACATTTTTTTCTACCTACCAATTGTATAGCATCTGCACTAAAAAAACAATTAAACTAGAGAGTAGTTCAACATTTTAATGATATTCTAATTCCGGGGTCCCCAAACTTGGGTTAAAAAAAATTGCTGGGCCGTATATATATATATATATGTATATATGTATATATATATGTATATATGTATATATATATATATATATATATGTATATATATATATATATATATATATATATATATATATATATATATATATATGTATATATGTATATATATATATGTATATATATATATATATATATATATATATATATATATATATCATCCCTACAAGCCTGTTTCGCAGGTTTCATTGCTCTTTATTTTATTAAAGTATATAAAATCTCCTGAAGAGCAGGGAAACCTGCGAAACAGACTTGTAGGGATGAAATAACCCCTCTGTGTTTTTCCTGACCAGTTTCTCAGGTTTCCCTGCTCTTCAGGGGATTTTATTAAAGTATATGAAATACCCTGAAGAGCAGGGAAACCTGCGAAACAGGCTTGTAGGGATGAAATAGCCCCTCTGTGTTTTTTCCTGACCTATTTCTTAGGTTTCCCTGCTCTTCAGGGGATTTTATTAAAGTATATAAAATCCCCTGAAGAGCAGGGAAACCTGCGAAACAGGCCTGTAGGGATGAAAAAGTCTCCGCGTTTTTTTCTGACTTTAACGTATAATCCGCTCTACCCCGGTATTGAGCACTGTTTAAAGTAGTTTTTCAACCACTGTGCCGTGGCACACTAGTGCGCCGTGAGACAGTGTCTGGTGTGCCGTGGGAAACTTCACCTAAGTGATCCCCAAAAATATTTTTGGGCAAATCAATACTTATAATCTGTAAATAATGTGCCGTTGCTTAGTGTCTGTGCTGTGTCGAACTCGGCAGGGTAACCACCTAATACTCCACGTCAGTAGGTGGCAGCAGGTAGTTAATTAATGTTTAAAAATGGGAATGTGTCGGGTTTGTTGTGATCCCAATATGCAGACCACAGCGGGAGGCAGCCAGCAGGTAAAAAGGTATGTAATGCGTGAACCTAAATTGAACAAAAGGGAAAGGAAAAGGCAATGGCTGTGCAAAGCGAAAGTAAAACTGAACTGGCTACAAAGTAAACAGAAACAAAATGCTGGACGACAGCAAAAACTTACGGCGTCCACAAAGTACATCCGTACATGACGTGACAGTCCACACAAAGAAGGATAGCAACAACTTCAATAGTTTTGCTTGCTAACAAGAGGCAGGTGCGGGGAATAGCGCTCATAAGGAAGACATGAAACTGCTACAGGAAAACACCAACAAAACAGGAAGGGCCACCAAAATAACAGCGCAAAACAAGAACTAAAGCACTACACACAGGAAAACACTAACAAACTCAAAATAAATCATGACAACCTAGTGGGGTTTAATTTTTGAAATTTTTCTGCTTGTGGTGCGCCTCCGTATTTTTTAATGAAAAAAATGTGCCATGCCTCGAAAAAAGTTGAAAAACACTGGTTTAAAGGATAAACCACAGAAATTATATATATACGATATATATATACATATACATATATACAGTTTATATATATACATATATATATATATATATATATGTATAAAAATCTCCCTCTCACCTCGGTGGGGTGGTATCTGTGTCATCCTCAAGCTCGGGTCCTCTACCAGAGGCCTGGGAGTTTGAGGGTTCTGCGCAGTATCTTGGCTGTTCCTAGGACTACGCTCTTCTGGATTGCTGGATTGAGGCTTCAATATGTTGTTCCTGGGTTCTAATGTAGCCACTCTCCCAGTTTAGGGGTCTCTGCTCCGAGTGCCCCCACTACCACAGGGACCGCGCTAGCCTTGACCTTCCACATCTGTTCCAGCTGTTCTTTATATATATATATATATATATATATATATATATATATATATATATATATATATATATATATATACACAAACCCTGTTTCCATATGAGTTGGGAAATTGTGTTAGATGTAAATATAAACGGAATACAATGATTTGCAAATCCTTTTCAACCCATATTCAATTGAATGCACTACAAAGACAAGATATTTGATGTTAAAACTCATAAACTTTTTTTTTTTCCAAATAATAATTAACTTAGAATTTCATGGCTGCAGCACTGAGTCTAACAAGCGGTAGAAAATTGATTAAAAAGGACAGATTTAAAACAAAAACATATATATATATATATATATATATATATATATATATATATATATATATATATATATATATATATATATATATATATATATATATATATATATATGTATATATATATATATATATATATATATATATATATATATATATATATATATATGTACAACACTGAGTCCAACAAGCGGTAGAAAATTGATTAGAAAGGACAGATAAGGACAGATTTTAAAAAAATATGATAAAAAAATGACGTATATATATGCGTATGTCATTTTTTTTATCATAAACAATTATGAAAAAAAATGACATATATATACATAAATATATATATGTCTTTTTTTTATCATATTTTTTTTAAATCTGTCCTTTCTATTTAATTTTCTACCGCTTGTTAGACTCAGTGTTGCAGCCGCCATGAAATTCTAAGTTAATTATTATTTGCAAAAAAAAATGATAAGAAAATTAAAATATATATATATATGTATATATATATATATATATATATATATATATATATATATATATATATATATATATATATATATATATATATATATATATATGTCAATTTTCTTTATCATTATTTTTTTAAATATGTCCTATATATATATATATATATATATATATATATATATATATATATATATATATATATATATATGTATATATATATATATATATATATATATGTCATTTTTTTATCATCATTTTTTTTAAATCTGTCCTTTCTAATCCATTTTCTACCACTTGTTAGACTCAGGGTTGCAGCCATGAAATTCGAAGTTAATTATTACCCCCCCCCCAAAAAAAAAATTACACATACATATATACAGTATATATATATATATATATATATATATATATATATATATATATATATATATATGTGTATATATATATATATATATATATATATATGTATATATATATATTGTTGTTTTGTTTTTTTTGTGGGGGGGAGTTTAACGTGGGACTTCCCGCTGGCCGGATTTTGGACACTGGTGGGCCGGATCCGGCCCGTGGGCCATAGTTTTGGGCACCCTTCTTCTAATTGAATAAAAAAAGGAAATACAATAAGAAAAAGCACAATAACAATGTACCAATACATTTGAGTTGACATACTTCCAAGTAACATAAAGCCCGCACAAAAATGCATCAGTTCCTATTTCAACAATGATGCTCCAACTATAATATCAGAAGCTATCAAGTTATCAGGAACTTCCCAATGATGACGTTTAATCGGTGGCCGTGTCTACAAACTGGCTGCAGTCTTAGTAGGTGTGTTTTTTTTTCATATTTGCGAAAGAAACACATCTACAAGTCATTTGGGAACTGTTGGGCTCTGTATTTTAGAGTTAGTTTGGTAGTTTGAGGTGGCCACATAGCCCGGAAGCAGGCCCAGAAACGATCCCGGAAGTTTGCACCTAGCAGGGCCGGGTGTAGAGAGTTGGCCCCTGGCTGACACGGCTCCATGGAGGGGAGTGTTTTTTTTTTTTCAGTGCACGGTAAACGTGGTTTCCCTTTCTCCTCTGATTGACAGCGTCTCAGTCCCTTTGTCACAGTCTCTGTGTGTGTCTCTGTGAGAGTGGGCGTAGGCTTGTCTCCAGTTCTCAGCCTGGCACGGCTGACCCCGGCTTCCTAATCAACTCACCTGTCTGCAATCAAATCATCACCTGCAGCCTATATATGTTCGGACTTCACTCGGCGCGTTCGCCAGGTGGTTCACGCTTCTAGACGTGGTAACGCTTCTAGAATTCTGGCATTTTCCATGATCTTGCTGTTTTGTTGATTTTTTGGTATTTAGACTTAGACTTAGACAGACTTAAATGATCCACAAAGGAAATTGTTCCTGACAGTTCAGTTACAGAGGATGGAAAGGATAACACACACAAGGGCACAAAAGCAGGGTGAAAACAAAAGGTATAAAGTAGACCAAAAATGTACCGATTGCTTCTCGACTTATCCCTGTTTTCCTCTGCCTTCTGTACTCTATCAATCAATCAATCAAGCCTTAACTCGCAAGTGTCTCAAAGGGCTGCACAAACCACAACAACATCCCTGGTTCAGATCCCATATAAGGGCAAGGAAAAACTCACAACCCAGTGGCATGTCAATGTGATTGACTATGAGATCTATGAGACTCTAACTACCTAGCCTGTTAGCCTCAGCCTGCTCCCCTGAACCACAAAAGCCAAAAGCTACAATCTCCCCTCCTTTCCCTCTTGGGTTTTCAATAAAAAACGTTGGACTTTGATTCTGCCTGTCATTTCTGCATTTGGGTGCACCAGTTATACCAATCGTGACAACCATTACGCCAATTTCCACAACTTTCTGTATTTAGATTGTTTTTAGCAGACATTGATTCAATCTATGATTCTGCCATCAACTCATCACCTGAAGCGTGTATATGTTTGGACTTCACTCTGCGCGTTTGCTAGGTGGTTCAAAGTTCTAGAAGTGGTAACGCTTCTAGAATTCTGGCATTTTCCAGGATCTTGCTGATCTGCTGATGTTGTGTTTGGACTTAGACTTAGACAAACTTAGACAAAATGGGAAATTGTTCCACACAGTAGCTCAGTTACAGAGGATGGAAAGGATAATGCACACGGGTACAAAAACATGGTAAAAACAAAAGGTATAAAGTAGACCAAAAATGTACCAATCGCTCCTCGACTTACCCTTGTTTTCCTATGCCTTCGGTACTCTACCTACCGAGCCTGCTAGCCTCAGCCTGCTCTCCTAAACCACAAAAGCCAAAAACTACAATCTCCCCTCCTTTCCCTCTTGGGTTTTCAATAAAAACCGTTGGACTTTGATTCTGCCTGTCATTTCTGCATTTGGGTGCACCAGTTATACCAATCGTGACAACCATTACGCCAATTTCCACAACTTTCTGCATTTAGATTGTTTTTAACAGACATTGATTCAATCTATGATTCTGCCATCAACTCATCACCTGAAGCCTATATATGTTTGGACTTCACTCTGCGCGATCGACAGATCGTTCACGGTTCTACACGTGGTAACGCTTCTAGCCCGCTTTCCTAGAATTCTAGCATTTTCCAGGATCTTGCTGATCTGCTGATGTTATGTTTAGACTTAGACTTAGACAAACTTAGACAAAAGGGGAAATTGTTCCCCACAGTAGCTCAGCTAGAGAGGATGGAAAGGATACAGATGAAAAGGATAATGCACACGGGTACAAAAACATGGTAAAAACAAAAGGTATAAAGTAGACTAAAAATTAACCAATTGCTCCTCGACTTACCCTTGTTTTCCTATGCCTTCAGTACTCTACCTACCGAGCTTTCTAGCCTCAGCCTGCTCTCCTAAACCACAAAAGCCAAAAACTACCAGCTCCCCTCCTTTCCCTCTTGGGTTTTCAATAAAAAAACGTTGGACTTTGATTCCGCCTGTCATTTCTGCATTTGGGTGCACCGGTTATACCAATCATGACAACCATTACGCCAATTTCCACAACTTTCTGCATTTGGATTGTTTTTAGCAGACATTGATTCAATCTATGATTCTGCCATCAACTCATCATCTGAAGCCTATATATGTCTGGACTTCACTCGCCGCGTTTGCTAGGTGGTTCAAAGTTCTAGAAGTGGTAACGCTTCTAGAATTCTGGCATTTTCCAGGATCTTGCTGATCTGCTGATGTTGTGTTTGGACTTAGACTTAGACAAACTTAGACAAAATGGGAAATTGTTCCACACAGTAGCTCAGTTACAGAGGATGGAAAGGATAATGCACACGGGTACAAAAACATGGTAAAAACAAAAGGTATAAAGTAGACAACCAACTTTCTGCATTTAGATTGTTTTTAACAGACATTGATTCAATCTATGATTCTGCCATCAACTCATCACCTGAAGCCTATATATGTTTGGACTTCACTCTGCGCGATCGACAGATCGTTCACGGTTCTACACGTGGTAACGCTTCTAGCCCGCTTTCCTAGAATTCTAGCATTTTCCAGGATCTTGCTGATCTGCTGATGTTATGTTTAGACTTAGACTTAGACAAACTTAGACAAAAAGGGAAATTGTTCCACACAGTAGCTCAGCTAGAGAGGATGGAAAGGATACAGATGAAAAGGATAATGCACACGGGTACAAAAACATGGTAAAAACAAAAGGTATAAAGTAGACTAAAAATGAACCAATTGCTCCTCGACTTACCCTTGTTTTCCTATGCCTTCAGTACTCTACCTACCGACCCTGCTAACCTCAGCCTGCTCTCCTGGACCACAAAAGCCAAGAACTACAAACTCCCCTCCTTTCCCTCTTGGGTTTTCAATAAAAAACGTTGGACTTTGATTCCGCCTGTCATTTCTGCATTTGGGTGCACCAGTTATACCAATCATGACAACCATTACGCCAATTTCCACAACTTTCTGCATTTGGATTGTTTTTAGCAGACATTGATTCAATCTATGATTCCGCCATCAACTAATCACCTGAAGCCTATATATGTTTGGACTTCACTCTGCGCGATCACCAGATCGTTCACGGATCTACACGTGGTAACGCTTCTAGCCCGCTTTCCTAGAATTCTAGCATTTTCCAAGATCTTGCTGATCTGCTGATGTTGTGTTTAGACTTAGACTTAGACAAACTTAGGCAAAAAGGGAAATTTTTCCACACAGTAGCTCAGCTAGAGAGGATGGAAAGGATACAGATGAAAAGGATAATCCACTCAAGGGTAGAAAAACATGGCAAAAACAAAAGGTATAAAGTTGACTAAAAATGAACCAATTGCTCCTCGACTTACCCTTGTTTTCCTATGCCTTCGGTACTCTACCTACCGAGCCTGTTAGCCTCAGCCTGTTCTCCTAAACCACAAAATACAAAAACTACAATCTCCCCTCCTTTCCCTCTTGGGTTTGCATTAAAAAACGTTGGACTTTGATTCTACCAGTCATTTCTGCATTTGGGTGCACCAGTTATACCAATCGTGACAACCATTACGCCAATTTCAACAACTTTCTGCATTTAGATTGTTTTTAGCAGACATTGATTCAATCTATGGATCTGCCATCAACTCATTACCTGAAGCCTATATATGTTTGGACTTCACTCTGCGCGATCGCCAGATCGTTCAGGGATCTACAAGTGGTAACGCTTCTAGCCCGCTTTCCTAGAATTCTAGCATTTTCCAGGATCTTGCTGATCTGCTGATGTTGTGTTTAGACTTAGACAAACTTAGGCAAAAAGGGAAATTGTTCCACACAGTAGCTCAGCTAGAGAGGATGGAAAGGATACAGATGAAAAGGATAATGCACTCAAGGGTAGAAAAACATGGCAAAAACAAAAGTTATAGAGTAGACTAAAAATGTACCAATTGCTCCTCGACTTACCCTTGTTTTCCTATGCCTTCGGTACTCTACCTACCGAGCCTGCTAGCCTCAGCCTGCTCTCCTAAACCACAAAAGCCAAAAACTACAATCTCCCCTCCTTTCCCTCTTGGGTTTTCAATAAAAAACATTGGACTTTGATTCTGCCTGTCATTTCTGGGTGCACCAGTTATACCAGGGGTGTCAAACGCAAGGCCCGTGGGCCAGATCAGGCCCACGATCAGGTTTTATCCAGCCCGCGGGATGAGTTTGCTAAGTATAAAAGTGACCCTGAAATTTTTGAATGAAAAAAAGCAGCTGTTCTAAATGTATCCACCAGATGTCACAATAGCAATTATTTGTATCTTTGTAGATGATGCTACATATGTACAAAATAAACCACATGTTAGTACATCAGTCGAGGAAAATGATCAAACTACATGAATAACATCATGTAATTTAATTTTGAAAACATTTTTAATCTTGATAGATTGAAAATCAACATCAACACTGATGAACATTATCACATAATTTATTCAGAAAATATAAGTAACAACAAATAAAGTATATATGCTTTTCATCGCAACAGGTAATTGTAAAAAAACAAACAACCAACATGATTTGTACAATTTCAGAAGGTGCTTGTACTATTTGTAAACGAAAAACATTTTTGAAGGTTTCTTTATTTTTAAGTTATCGTGCCGTGATTTTACCAGTCCAGCCCACTTGAGGGTAGATTTTTCTCCATGTGGCCCTCGATCTAAAATGAGTTTGACACCACTGAGTTATACCAATCGTGACACCCATTACGCCAATTTCCACATTTTTAAGCATTTCGTTTCTGTTTTTAGCAGACATTAATTCCATCCTCGATTCCAATGACACAAGTAAATCTAGGATTGTTTATTACTTCATACTGAGTAACTGGAAGTAGGGTGTTTAAAGTTTGACTCCGATTGGCTGTTTGGCCTGGTCTTTTTTATGCCTCGTAGCAGTGCCCGGATGACAGTGCACTTGTCATATTTACAACGGTCAGCTTGGATAAGAAAATTCCCAGAATTTTAACAATCCGCTTGGGCCGACCCAATTATAAACTGGTACCTAAAAATACCAGTACTCAAAGCTGTGAATCTTTTTGCACCACACGATTCATGTCCGTTCTTGGTGGTAACGATTTAATTTATAATCGATTCTCGATTAGAAACTAGTTTTGATTCAAAATGCATACTTTTTTAACATTGGATGCCAATTATATGATTAACTACATTCCTCCCTAAATTTAACAGCTCTGATCATGTTCTATATTCCCTAAAAAAAAACTGTTTTTGTTTAAAAAAATTTAATAAAACGCTTTTTAAACATTTAATTAAGTAAAAAGAAATCAATAAGTAAACAAAAGAAGTATCCAACGATTATCTTTTGTAAAGTATATATGTAGAGCAAATATGGGCATCTACATCAACATGATTAGCCTAGCTGGCTAGACAAGACTGATTGAAAAAAAAAAAAGTTAAATATTGATTTTAATTAATCTATTAAGAAACATTAAAATAAGAATCACGATTAATCTGAATATTTTTTATTTTTTTTGGACGACCCTAGCACTCAGTATACATCCCTATTGACAACCATAGTGCAAGTAGTTTGAAAAATAAACATGCAAATACCCTGAATGGGTGTATTATTGTTTTTGCTACAGCACAATCTTTTGGACGAGTTTGCTCACTGCAGATGCCACAGTGCTGTATTGCCCCTTTTGTTTAGACTGAGCTTTGAACCGGAAGTAGAAGTGCCGCTCGGTCGTTTAGTAATCCATAGCATTTTCTACTCTTAGTTGTACTGTGTAACTAAAACACGTTTTACTTACTAAACCGTCCTATGCGGGATGTCAGTAGGGGTGTTTTCATGCATATTTGTATGTGCTATTGTAATGTAATGAAGCTGGCATCGTTAGCATTAGCTAATATGCTAAAATATTTACATGTCCTTGTGTAGTATTATTAACTTAAAATGGCATTATTGTTGTATTGTTTCAGTTTTGTATATTCACATAGTTATTGAATCTTTTTAGTTGATTCCGCAGATGGTGGGTCTATGGTGATGACTTCTGTTTTGTCTGATCAACCGTTTTACTGCAGTTTTACAGGCCCCATTTGCAAACAATAAAAGGTTTTTGACTAAACATTTACAGAATCATTCTGTGAAAATAACTCCATCCATCCATCCATCCATCCATCATCTTCCGCTTATCCGAGGTCGGGTCGCGGGGGCAGCAGCCTAAGCAGGGAAGCCCAGACTTCCCTATCTCCAGCCACTTCGTCTAGCTCTTCCCGGGGGATCCCGAGGCGTTCCCAGGCCACCCGGGAGACATAGTCTTTCCAACGTGTCCTGGGTCTTCCCCGTGGCCTCCTACCAGCTGGACGTGCCCTAAACACATCCCTAGGGAGGCGTTCGGGTGGCATCCTGACCAGATGCCCGAACCACCTCATCTGGCTTCTCTCGATGT
Organism: Nerophis ophidion; assembly: GCF_033978795.1. NCBI lineage: Eukaryota > Metazoa > Chordata > Actinopteri > Syngnathiformes > Syngnathidae > Nerophis > Nerophis ophidion. The sequence goes on from NC_084612.1 coordinate 62,524,174, forward strand.
GGAGGAGCAGCGGCTTTACGTTGAGCTCCTCCCGGATGGCAGAGCTTCTCACCCTATCTCTAAGGGAGAGCCCCGCCACCCGGCGGAGGAAACTCATTTCGGCCGCTTGTACCCGTGATCTTATCCTTTCGGTCATGACCCAAAGCTCATGACCGTAGGTGAGGATGGGAACGTAGATCGACCGGTAAATTGAGAGCTTTGCCTTCCGGCTCAGCTCCTTCTTCACCACAACGGATCGATACAACGTCCGCATTACTGAAGACGCCGCACCGATCCGCCTGTCGATCTCACGATCCACTCTTCCCCCACTCGTGAACAAGACTCCTAGGTACTTGAACTCCTCCACTTGGGGCAGGGTCTCCTCCCCAACCCGGAGATGGCACTCCACCCTTTTCCGGGCGAGAACCATGGACTCGGACTTGGAGGTGCTGATTCTCATTCCGGTCGCTTCACACTCGGCTGCGAACCGATCCAGTGAGAGCTGAAGATCCCGGCCAGATGAAGCCATCAGGACTACATCATCTGCAAAAAGCAGAGACCTAATCCCGTGGCCACCAAACCGGAACCCCTCAACGCCTTGACTGCGCCTAGAAATTCTGTCCATAAAAGTTATGAACAGAATCTCATTTCCAAAATTTTATACACCATTTTGCCAAAAGTATTTGGCCACCTGCCTTGACTCACATATGAACTTGAATTGCCATCCCATTCCTAACCCATAGGGTTCAATATGATGTCGGTCCACCTTTTGCAGCTATTATAGCTTCAACTCTTCTGGGAAGGCTGTCCACAAGGTTGCGAAGTGGGATTTTACGAATTTTCCACCATTTTTCCAAAAGCGCATTGGTGAGGTCACACACTGATGTTGGTCGAGATGGCCTGGCTCTCAGTCTCCGTTCTAATTCATCCCAAATGTGTTCACGTCAGGACTCTGTGCAGGCCAGTCAAGTTCATCCCCACTAGACTCTGTCAGCCATGTCTTTATGGACATCCTATGAAAGTTCCAAGCTGGAAATCACTGAGCTCCTGAGAGCGGCCCATTCTTTCACAAATGTTTATAGAAACAGTCTCCATGCCTAAATGCTTGCCTGTGGCCGGCCCTAAGTGATTAGGACACCTGGATGGGTGGCCGAATACTTTTGGCAGTATGGTGTACCTGCGGCTTATAGTCCAGTACAGATAATATATGTTAACATATTATTTTCTTTGAAAGTTTAGTGGGTACAGCTTACATACCGGTACGGACAATACGGTAATCCATCCATCCATCCATTTTCTACCGCTTATTTCCCTTGGGGTCGCGGGGAGCGCTGGTGCCTATCTCAGCTACAATCGGGCGGAAGGCGGGGTACACCCTGGACAAGTTGCCATCTCATCACAGGGCCAACACAGATAGACAGACAACATTTTCACTCACATTCACACACTAGGGACCATTTAGTGTTGCCAATCAACCTATCCCCAGGTGCATGTCTTTGGAAGTGGGAAGAAGCCGGATTACCCAGAGGGAACCCACGCATTCACGGGGAGAACATGAAAACTCCACACGGAAAGATCCTGAGCCCAGGATCAAACCCCAAACTACTTAGGACCTTCGTATTGTGAGGCAGACGCACTAACCCCTCTGCCACCGTGAAGCTATTCCTAACCCATAGGGTTCAATATGATGTCGGTCCACCTTTTGCAGCTATTACAGCTTCAACTCTTCTGGGAAGGCTGTCCACAAGGTTGCGGAGTGGGTTTTTAGGAATTTTCCACCATTCTTCTAAAAGCGCGTTGGTGAGTTCACACACTGATGTTGCTCGAGAGGGCCTGACTCTCAGTCTCCGTTCCAATTCATCCAAATGGTGTTCTATTATGTTCAGGTCAGGACTCTGTGCAGGCCAGTCAAGTTCATCCACACCAGAATCTGTCATCCATGTATTTTTGGACACATGCGGCATCCTATGACAGTTCCAAGCTGGAAATCACTGAGCTCCTGATAGCGGCCCTTTCTTTCACAATTGTTTGTAAAAAAAAAAGTATCCATGCCTAAATGCTTGATTTTATACACCTGGGCCAAGTGATTAGAACACCTGATTCCGATCATTTGGATGGGTGGCTAAATACTTGTGTACTTACGGCTTATATTCCAGTACAGCTAATATATGTTAACATATTTTTTCTTCGAAAATTTAGTGGGTACAGCTTAAATACCGGTACGGACAATATGTCTGTTTATTTATGTGGTATCAGTGTAGAAATACACAATACCACTTATCCATAAGTAATCAGCTTGATTTGTATAAACTACCCTGAACTGTGAAATGCGGGGAAAACACAAACCACACAGGTCTACAGTAACCTTTTAGTTCCTAGAATGAAAGATTGATTGATTTTGGTAGGAAAAGGTCTTTGAAACGGAAAAAAAAGAACAGTCATTCTCCATTTCTAAACATGCATGCACTGCAAAAAGTCAGTCTTCAAAAACAAGAAAAAAAAAATACAAAAACGAGGGGTTTTTTGCTTGAACTAAGCAAAATTATCTGCCAAAAGAACAAGAAAATTTGGCTTGTCAAGACTTTCCAAAACAAGTAAAATTAGCTAACCTCAATGAATCCAAAATACCTTAAAATAAGTATATTCTCACTAATAACAAGTGCACTTTTCTTGGTAGAAAAAAAAAATATGAGACCTTTTTGCTCAATATGTTGAAAAATATTCCTAAATTAAGTAAATGCTAGTGGTATTATCTTGACATAAAGAAATAAATTATTACTTTAAAAAAGTACTTTTATACTTGTGGGTGTTGTTGACAGAGCTTTGCAACAGTTGATATTCTAGTTTCAAGCATGTTTTACTCAATATAGGTCATAAAATCTCAGCAACAAGCTGTAATATCTTACTGAGACCATTTAGGACCAAAACCCTTAAAACAAGAAAAACACTCTAACATAAAATCTGCTTAGTGAGAATAATTATCTTATCAGACATAAAATAAGCAAATATCACCCTTATTTGAGATATTTAATCTTACATAGATTTCAGTTTTTACAGTGTGGCGAGGCAGGTCAGCGAAGGTAACGTAAACCCGCCAAACAAGGGCAGAGCGTGGAATCCAAACACCAGGCGCAAACAGCTGCAGAACATAAACCCAGCACTGTACACACACAAACACACACACACACGGCGTTGATTGTGACGACTTGGCTGAGAAACATCGCAAACAAACACAAAATGACACACAGGTGCTTAGACGGTGGGTTCAAAACCCTTTCAAGGACGCCGTTTAAGGGTGAACCATAACTGGTGGTGGGTGACGCCAGATGCTAAATGGAGGTGTGTGTGTCCAGCTGTTACATTCGGACCCCGAGTGGACCAGGCTGGCATACATGGAGGACCAGAAATGGCAGAAGGTAGCTGTGATAGACACTTGTCCGATACCATATCTACTCCCAGCAGACCCACGCGGTGTTATCACTGTATGCCATATGATAGGATGAGCTAACAGAGCTCTAATGAAGTGTTTTAATTGCCTGCCACACACACACACACACACAGACACACACACACACACACGCACACACACACGTCAGTCTGATGACATGATACTAAAATAAAATGCGTCTTTAAACCTAATGACATCCATAATGACGCTGAAATGTCGACTTGTGACACGCAATTTGCCAAATCCGCGACACTAAGACAATTGATGCGGATTTCATCACAGGAACTCAAAAAACGATCATTCCAGTCCATTTGAGTATTTTCATCACGTTTCAACCTCCGTTTACAACAAGGTAAAACGTCTTCATGGCTTCAGTCAGAAAGTTTTGCTTTAGATCAGAGGTCCCCAAACTTTTTGACTCTGGGGCCGCATTGGGTTAAAACAATTTAGCTGGAGGCTGGGCTATATATATATATATATATACACATACATACATATATATATATAAATATATATATATATATATATATATATATATATATATATATATATATATACACATACATACATATATATATATATATATATATATATATATATATATATATATATATATATATATACACATACATACATATATATATATATATATATATACACATATATATATATACATATATATATATATATATATATATATATATATATATATATGTATGTATGTATGTATGTATGTATATACACACGCTGGTGCTTCCTGCTTTCAAGCGGCCATCTTGAGACGGCAGCAGCGCAGCAGCATCAGCGCAACAGTTCTTTGAAGGCTCGTAAAATCAAAACCGTAGCAGTTAGAAAAACTCTTCGCGCAACTTTTAATCAGAAAGGTTCAATCTCTTTCCTGTGCGAGTTGGAAACCGACACAACAAACGCGCTATATATATATATATGTATATATATGTATATATATATATATATATATATATATATATATATATATATATATATATATATATATATACATGTATATATATATATATATATATATATATATATATATACATATATATACATATATATGTATATATATATATATATATATATATATATATATATATATATACATATATATGTATATATATATATATATATATATATATATATATACATGTATATATATATATATATACATATATATATACATATATATGTATATATATATATATATATATATATATATATATATACATATATATGTATATATATATATATATATATATATATATATATATATACATGTATATATATATATATATATATATATATATATATATACATATATATATACATATATATACATATATATATATAGCGCGTTTGTTGTGTCGGTTTCCAACTCGCACAGGAAAGAGATTGAACCTTTCTGATTAAAAGTTGCGCGAAGAGTTTTTCTAACCGCTACGGTTTTGATTTTACGAGCCTTCAAAGAACTGTTGCGCTGATGCTGCTGCGCTGATGCCGTCTCAAGATGGCCGCTTGAAAGCGGGAAGCACCAGCGTGACCACACAATGCAGAGAAGGTAGGTACTGTCCGGGTAAAGATATGTTAACTGGGTGAAAGTAGGAGGCACCAGTTTGACTCCAGGATACAGAGGAGGTAGGTAAAGTGCAGGTAAAGATATGTTGTCTGGGTGATGGCAGGAAGCACCTGCAAAAGTTGGTCCCGTCCATCGCTGCTTTCAGCTTTAATTATTATTATTCCTCAATTGTTTGTAAATGTTGCAATTCATAAATAAAGGTTTATAAAGTAAAATAATAAAAGGGGTACAATTAATGATGCATGCTTCTTCCTACTCCTTTTCAGACATGTTGAATAGTGCAAGTGTAAACATTCACTGTAACACTGTATAAAATCAACTATTTCCAAGTAAGACATAACTTCGGTTGATGAGATTTCAACACCCCCCCCCCCAAAAGCCCAAACATCCCGGTAGTGTAAGCCTTCGATATGCGGGCTGGCCTCCCTCGATACAAACGGGCAATATGACTCCCGGATGGAAAGCTAATTAGCACCGAGCGCTCTTTCACTGTTTTTCTTTACTTCTGTATGTTTCTCTTCTTCTTGAAGGTGACTGATTGCCATGGGAGGGGGGTGCTCAGCCGATGAACCCACCCGCTCTTTTCCAAGTCTCGGGGGACCTTTTGCTACGCCACATTTATCACCAAATGTAGCGGGGCTGCAGGCGGTGGCGTGCAGACATAACACCCGCCCCCCAAGCATCCTTCCCCTGTCTGAAACCCCGTCTTGAAAATGTCTCGCGTTTATCAAAGAGATGGAGGAAACAGACCTCCACACACACCATATTGTAGACCAGGAGTCACCAAACTTTTTGAAACCAAGAGCTACTTCTTGGGTACTGATTAATGCGAAGGGCTACCAGTTTGATACACACTTAAATAAATTGCCAGGAATAGCCAATTTGCTCAATTTACCTTTAATAAATAAATATATATATATATATATATATATATATATATATATATATATATATATATATATATATATATATATAAAAATGGGTATTTCTGTCTGTCATTCCGTCGTACATTTTTTTTTCCTTTTACGGAAGGTTTTTGTGTAGAGACTAAATAATGAAAAAAAAAAACACTTAATTGAACTGTTTAAAAGAGGAGAAACACCCAAAAAATTAAAATAAAATTTTGAAACATAGTTTATCTTCAATTTCGACTCTTTAAAATTCAAATATTCTTCGTCAAACCGAAGCTAAAATATAGAATTAAATTAAAATGTATTTATTATTCTTTACAATAAAAAAAAAAAATTTACTTCAACATTGATTTAAATTGTCAGGAAAGAAGAGGCAGGAATTTAAAAAGGTACAAAGGTATATGTGTTTATAAATCCTAAAATAATTTTTAAGGTTGTATTTTTTCTCAAAAATTGTTGGATCCGCTTTGGACTGGACTCTTGCGACTGTGCTGGATCCATTATGGATTGAACTTTCACAGTATCATGTTAGACCCGCTCGACATCCATTGCTTTCGTCCTCTCCAAGGTTCTCATAGTCATCATTGTCACCGACGTCCCACTGGGTGTGAGTTTTCCTTGCCCTTATGTGGGCCTACCGAGGATGTCGTAGTGGTTTGTGTTGTGGTTTGTGCAGCCCTTTGAGACACTAGTGATTTAGGGCTATATAAGTAAACATTGATTGATTGATTGAAGAAAAAAAATAGCTAATTTTAATCTTTTTGAAAAAATAAAAAAAAAGAATTTATGGAACATCATTAGTAATTTTTCCCGATTAATATTAATTTTAGAATTTTGATGACATGTTTTAGATAGGTTAAAATCCAATCTGAACTTTGTTAGAATATATAAAACAAATTGGACCAAGCTATATTTCTAACAAAGACAAATATATATTTCGTCTCGATTTTCCAGTACAAATTTTTTTAAAGAAATTCAAAAGTCTTCGAAATAAGATTTACATATGATTCTACAGATATTCTAGATCTGCCATAATATTTTTATTTTACTTTAAACATAATAAGTTTGAAGAAATATTTCACAAATATTCTTCATCAAAAAAACATAAGCTAAAATGAAGAATTAATTTAAAATGTATTTATTATTCTTTACAATAAAAACAATTAATTTACTTCAACATTGATTTAAATTGTCTGGAAAGAAGAGGCAGGAATTTAAAAAGGTACAAAGGTTTATGTGTTTATAAATCCTAAAATAATTTTTAAGGTTGTATTTTTCCTCAAAAATTGTCTTTGTGAAAGTCATAAGAAGCAAAGTAAAAAAATAAATGAATTTATTTAAACAAGTGAAGACCAAGTCTTTAAAATATTTTTTTAGATTTTCAAAATCTATTTGAGTTGTCTCTCTTAGAATTAAAAATCTCGAGCAAAACGAGACCAGCTTGCTAGTAAATAAATAAAATTTTTAAAAAAGAGGCAGCTCACTGGTAAGTGCTGCTATTTGAGCTATTTTTAAAACAGGCCAGCGGGCTACTCATCTGGTCCTTACAGGCTACCTGGTGCCCGCGGGCACCGCGTTGGTGGCCCCTGTTGTAGACAATTTACAGTAATGTGACTGCTGATGACATGCATGGTGCACCTCGTTGGTTTGTGTTATTCTTAAGTTTTACGATCATTTTAAACATGTGGACAATTGTTGCTAAGTCCCACCTGTGACCCGGCAAGGATTTTTTAGAAGGGGGCTGTCCAAAAATCAAGGGATGCACGGGCCACTTTAATAATTTAGTACTTACAAAACCCAAAACCAGTGAAGTTGGCACGTTGTATAAATGGTAAATAAAAACAGAATCCAATGATTTGCGAATAATTTCCAATCTATATTCAATTGAATAGTCTGCAAAGACAAGATATTTAACGTTCAAACAGGTAACTTTGCAAATATTAGTTCACTAGGAATTAAATGCCTGCAACGTGTCAAAAAAGCTGGCACAAGTGGCAAAAAAGACTGAGAAAGTTAAGGAATGCACATCAAACACTTATTTGGAACATCCCCCAGGTGAACAGGCTATTTGGGAGCAGGTGGGTGAATTGATTGGGTATAAAAACAGCTTCCATGAAATGCTCAGTCATTCAAAAACAAGGACGGGGCGAGGGTCACCACTTTGTGAACAAATCCGAGAGCAAATTGTCGAACAGTTTAAGAACATTTCTCAACAAGCTATTTGCAAGGAATTTAGGAATGTCAACGTCTATCGTCCATATCGTCATCAAAAAGTTCAGCGAATCTGAAAAAAACCCTGCACATAAGCGGCAAGGCTGAAAACCAACATTGAATGCCCGTGAGCTTCGACCTCTCAGGCGGAACTGCATCAAAAGTGACATATGTGTAAAAGATATCACCATATGGCCTCGACAACACTTCAGAAAACCACTGTCAGTAACTACAGTTGGTCGCTACATCTGTAAGTCCGAGTTAAAACTGTACTAAGCAAAGCGAAAGCCATTTATCAACAACACCCAGAAATGCCACCGGCTTCACTGGTCCCGCGCTCATGTAAGATGGAGTGATGCAAAGTGGAACCATGTTCCACATTTCAAATTGTTTTTGGAAACTGTACGTTGTGTCCTCTGGACCAAAGAGGAAAAGAAACATCCAGATTGTTCTTGGCGCAAAGTTCAAAAGCCAGCATGTGTGATGGGGGTGTATTAGTGCCCAAGGCATGGGTAACTTACACATCTGTGAAGGCACCTGTGACAGTCTAAAGCCGTCGTGCAGGTTCCAAGGACCACCCAGGAATGACATTATGGCGAGCAGGGTTAGACTTCTTTATTTCTACGAATAAATGTCTCTTGCCAGCTTGCTTTTCAGCCTTGCCGTCCGCTGCTCGCTCTTCCGTTCCAGCTTTTCATCTTTTTGCATCGTCTTTTTTCTTGGGCTCTCCGTCTCTCTCGCTCGGCATCCGCCTTTCTCTTGTTCCATCTCTTCTCTCCGTCTCTCTCCCCCACGTTCTCGGCTGCCACCCTTTTATACAGCGCGAGACGATTAATTAATTGTGCCCAGCTGGGCGACCCACGCAACTTATAACGATTGCGGCGTCGCTCTCGGCGCGCCCCAACTCGCCGCTCGCTCACCGTGCACGCATCTTCGCCGCCATGTTAGGCTGTGCCCTGCCTCGCTGCCGGACTGCCGGCCACGCCTCTCCACAGCACCAATAATGCTGAAAGGTACTTACAGGTTTTAGAGCAACATATATTTCCGGCTTCCTTCCACTTCCAAAGACATGCACCTGGGGATAGGTTGATTGGCAACACTAAATTGGTCCTAGAGTGTGAATGTGAATGTTGTCTGTCTATCTGTGTTGGCTCTGCGATGAGGTGGCGACTTGTCCAGGGTGTACCTAGACAAGTAGCTGAGATAGGCGCCAGCGCCCCCCGCGACCCCAAAAGGAAATAAGCAGTAGTAAATGGATGGATGGATATATTTCCATCCATGCAACGTTATCATGGACGCCCCTGCTTATTTCAGCCAGACAATCCCAAGCCACGTGTTACAACAGCGTGACTTCATAGTAAAAGAGTGCAGGTACTAGACTGGCCTGCCTGTAGTCCAGACCGGTCTCACATTGACCTGCCTAAAATACCACAACGGAGACCCCGGAGTGGTGAACAACTTAAGCTGTAAATAAGGCAAGAATGGGAAAGAATTCCACCTGAAAAGCTTCAAAAATCGGTCTCCTCAGTTCCCTAACGTTTACTGAGTGTTGTTAAAAGGAAAGGCCATGAAACACAGTGGTAAAAATGCCCCTGTGCCAACTTTTTTGCAATGTTTCGCTGCCATTAAATTCTAGGTTAATGATTATTTGCAAAAACAAATGTCGTTTCTTAGTTTGAACATTAAATATCTTGTCTTTGAAGTCTATTCACTTTAATATAGGTTGGAAAGGATTTGCAAATCATTGTATTCTGTTTTTATTTATGATTTACACAACGTGCCAATTTCACTGGTTTTGGGGTTTTATACTAAAAGTGCATGGTCCTGCGATGAGTTTGCGACTTGTCCCACTGTCTACCCTGCCTTCCGCCGGAGTGCATCTGGAACAGGATCCAGACCCCTCCCTAAACTTTGGAATTTAATACCATTATTTTTATCAGAATAAAGATGCACGCTTTGACCAATGTTCACCATTTTCGTGTGCGGCTATTCAGGAATGTAAGAGTCACACCAAGATGATTTTTACCCGACATAAAGTGTGGCGTGGTCCGGTCCAAAATTCTTCAGTGAGCCTCGTAGCGTTTCCCGTGCAGGATTTAGGTCTAAACTAGATGCATTCTCAAATAAATAACGTCGGAAGTGATTGCGCAACAGTGTAACATTAAAGCAATGATGCATCATATGTCAACACCCCTTAAACCCTCTCTCTCTACCCCCACCACCACCCGAAGAAGGCTTATGCACTGAGGAAGAAATGTGATGTCATGCCTGTCTGCCCTTGGCTGTCAAGCCCTTCGACACAGACACACACACACACACACTCATATAAGCAAGCGTTATTTACAGTATAATTACTTCCATGACACTTCCGATGCGAGCCCATCACTCAATATTATGCAGCGACTGAGGCATGTAACAATCTATAAATATAACGCAGATGGAAAAAAAAAATCTTTGAATGCCGTGACACATGGCCAATAACGTCGTTTGCTATTGTCTCGCAAAGTCTTAACCCTGGAGAGGTCACGGGGGACATTTTCTGCCGTTTGTTTAAAATTCCCAAGACGTGTTCAATCAATCATAAGGGCGAGGAAAAACTCTTAACTCGGTGGGATGTCAATGTGAATGACTCTGAGAAACCTTGGAGAGGACCGCAGATGTGGGTGACCCCCTTCCCTCTTTAGGGAAGACCAAATGCAATGGATGTCGAGTGGGTCTAGCATAATATTGTGAAAATACAGTCCATAGTGGATCTGACATAATAGTGAGAGTCCAGTCCATAGTCTCTGCGTTTTGCAGATGATGTGATTCTGATGGCTTCATCTGGCCGGGATATTCAGCTCTCACTGGATCGGTTCGTGTGAAGCGACCGGAATGAGAATCAGCACCTCCAAGACCGAGTCCATGGTTCTCGCCCGGAAAAGGGTGGAATGCCATCTCCGGGTTGGGGAGGAGACCCTGCCCCAAGTGGAGGAGTTCAAGTACCTAGGAGTCTTGTTCACGAGTGGGGGAAGAGTGAATCGGGAGATCGACAGGCGGATCGGTGCGGCGTCTTCAGTAATGCGGGCGTTGTATCGATCCGTTGTGGTGAAAAAGGAGCTGAGCCGGAAGGCAAAGCTCTCAATTTACCGGTCGATCTACGTTCCCATCCTCACCTATGGTCATGAGCTTTGGGTCATGACCGAAAGGATAAGATCACGGGTACAAGCGGCCGAAATGAGTTTCCTCCGCCGTGTGGCGGGGCTCTCCCTTAGAGATAGGGTGAGAAGCTCCGTCACCCGGGAGGAACTCAAAGTAAAGCCGCTGCTCCTCCACATCGAGAGGAGGTGGTTCGGGCATTTGGTCAGGATGCCACCCGAACGCCTCCCTAGGGAGGTGTTTAGGGCACGTCCAACCGGTAGGAGGCCACGGGGAAGACCCAGGACACATTGGGAAGACTATGTCTCCCGGCTGGCCTGGGAACGCCTCGGGATCCCCCGGGAAGAGCTGGACAAAGTGGTTGGGGAGAGGGAAGTCTGAGCTTCCCTGCTTAGGCTGCTGTATTTCCTGTCCTTAGTTCCTGTCTAGTGCTCTTATTTTGTCAGCTTCCTGTCTTGTTCCCTGAGTGCTGTGTTCCACTTCAGCTGCGGCTGATTGGCATCTGGCCACACCCGTTGCCAATCAGCCGGCTCCTATTTGTACCTCCTTTGTCTTGTATCAGTGGCTGGATCATTGTATTGTCATTTCTATTGTCTTGTCGTTGTCACGTCTAGTCACTCTTGTGATGTGTTATCGCTCATGTCGTGTCGCACCTTGTCTTTGCAGCGTAGCGGTAAGCTATATTCAGTTGATGTTTGTAGCTTACTGTTTTTTGTTCCCTGCTTCTGTTTTATTTTTCATTATACAAATATGACTTCTGTTTGCATGTTCGCTAGCCGCTAGCTTCCACGCTAAGCTCCTGTTCGTTATTTTCTAGCTCCCAGGCTAGCTCCTTTTGTTTGATTATCCGCCTCGTGCGCGCTTTGTGTTTGTACCCTTTTGGTTTTGTTTTTCTCTTAGTATTTTGTTAAATTATGTTTTCACATTCCATGCCTGCCTCCATCTCTGCATCTTGGGGTTCGTCACCAAATAACCCTGACATTATTTAAGCTTGTAGTTGCCAGGCAGTCGGCCTGGCGTCATACTCAACAATCCGGCTATGACTATTCTCAATGCTCTGATTTTGCTGTTCATGCCCTGCCAAGTAAATTTTGTTTCTTGTCCATAGTAACTGCCCAAGTGTAAGTTTTGTTTTCAAGCCACAGTTCTTGAGTTGTTTTTAGTTCATGTTTCATGTCCTCAGTTTGTTCTCTGCCTGGTGCGCGCCTTTAGTTTGCACTTTTTTTACATAGATGAATTAAAATATGTATTTACCTTCACGCCATGTCCCGTCACCTTCCTTTGCATTCCGGGAAAACAAACCACACCATAGTCCTCGTTACGACAAGATGTCCCCAACCCGAGTTTAGCTCTGTTTATTTATATATGTTAACATATAATACATAAATAACAAAAAATTATGATATACAAACAAGGGATATGAAGGGTAATGACTATGAGAAACATGGGAGAGGAACCCCCCCAGGGGAGACCGGATGCAATGGATGTCGAGTGGGTCCAACACAATATCATGAAAGTCCAGTCCATAGTGGATCTAACATAATAGTGAGAGGTCAGTCCACAGTGGGGCCTGCAGGAGACCATCCGGAGTGTTAAATGAATTTGGCTTCAAAAAATATTTCTTAGAATTTTCATTTGGGTTTCTTGAATTAGCCTAAAATGGCAAAGCGATGAAAATATTGACAATTTCCCATTGAAAACCATTAGGTCGTGTTTATGTAAATAGTAAGTGACGAACATGTCAAGGCTCAGGCACAAGTCAGTGTGCATCAATTTGTGCTCTGCGCTGGGCCGCGCACCAGTCTAGCTACAGCAGGCAGCTGCAATCTAATGATGAGACCTGCCTTCATAAGCCGGCATAAAATGCTATCCCATAGTTTCCTGTTCAGTACAGTAAGTCGATACGTCAAGATCTATGCACACTCTTTGATCTATGTGTTTTTCTACTGCATTGTGTTCATTGCCCCGTGTCCTCCCTGTCGCCTCTCTGCAGCTTGCCTTCGTTCACACGTCACGAGCTGTGTGTCTCGTCTCCCCGTGTTCCCTTTGGTTCCCTGGCTGCATCTTGGATCTCGACCTCCTGCCTGGACAAGGATCTCCGAGCCAGCCCTGGCCCTCTTGGACTTCCGCCTCTCGTTCAATAATAAGGGCAACACACTACAGTTAATTCCCACATAAAGTCGCACACTATACACCTAATTGGATTAGTTCACACACTTCATTTCTGATTATTGATTATTCTTGCCGATTGTATTATAGCATATGTCCCAGCAAGAAATCTGCGTCCAAAGAACTCCGGCTTATTAGTGATTTCCAAAACACACCCGACTCATCTGGAAAAAAAAACTTCTCCCGATCGGCGTATTACGGATACGGCAACAGCAGAAGTCACACTGATTTGCAGGTGTGTAATTTGTTGTGAGTTTATGCACTGTCTTAGTTTAGTTCTTTAAACAAGGATATGTTCATGCACGGTTCATTTTGTGCACCAGTAAAAAAAACATGGTAACACTTAAGTGTGGGGAACATATTCACCATTAATTAGTTGCTTATAAACATTTTTGGTATAAACTCAACTCGTCGTGTTTGGAGGAAGAAGAATACTGAGTTGCATCCCAAGAACACCACACCTACTGTGAAGCATGGGGGTGGAAACATCATGCTTTGGGGCTGCTATCCTTTACCTGCTGCATCGAGCCCACTCACACCTGGATAAGGGAAATGGCACTGTGAGGATCCTGTTCCTAGACTTCTCGAGTGCCTTTAATACCATCCAGCCCCGCCTCCTTCAGGACAAGCTCTACAAAATGCAAGTGGACCCCTGCCTGGTTGCCTGGATTTCGAACTACCTCACCGACAGGCCACAGTACGTCAGACTGAAGGACATCACGTCTGACACTGTGATCAGCAGCACCGGAGCACCGCAGGGAACGGTGCTGGCCCCTCTTCTCTTCACCCTGTACACCGCTGACTTCTGCTACAACTCAGAGCTGTGTCACATCCAGAAGTACGCGGATGACACAGCCATCGTCGGGTGCATCAGGGACGGCAGAGAGGAGGTGTTTCGGAACCTGGTGAGGGACTTTGTTGTCTGGTGCCACACAAACGTCTTGCAGCTCAATCCGTCAAAGACCAAGGAGCTGGTCATTGACTTTGGGAGGTCGAGTCCACGGTCACAACCTATTGTGATCGAAGGGAGTTGAGGTACAGACCGTGGACTCATTCAAGTGGGGTTGGGGTTTGGGTAGACAATAAGCTGGACTGGACTGTTAACACGGACCACCAGTACAAGAAAGGACAGAGCAGGCTGTATTTCCTCAGGAGACTGCACTCCTTTGACATTTGTAGAAAACTCCTGTGGATGTACTACCAGTCTGTGGTTGCCAGTGTTCTGTTCTACATGGTAGTGTGCTGGGGGGGCAGTACATCTAAGAAGGACAGCTCCAGACTTGAGAAACTGATCAGGCGGGCCGGTTCTACAATCGGAATGAAACTGGACTCACTGGTGACGGTGGCAGAGAAGAGGACTGTGGACAAACTAGTGAGCATCCTTCCTGGATGATGCCAGTCACCCTCTGCATAGCGTTATCAGTAGCCAGAGGAGCCTGTTCAATGCTAGACTGCTTCATCCCAAGTGCAGGACTAATAGACTCAAGAACTCCTTTGTCCCACACGCCATTAGACTGTACAACTCCTCTCTGGGACGGTGGACGGGGGGTATTAGGATGACAGGGGATGCAAAACATTAACAGTGCAATACGTTTTCATAACATGGTCATTACTGCCTACTTTGTCTTGTTATATTCTTATTTTACTGTTATATTGTTATTCCCATTGTTTTTATTCTTTTTGTAATATTTCTGTATTTTGTTTCCTTTTAAACCCCTATTATTTACTTTTTACTTTTTTTTAAATTGATCTCAACTCTGTACACTGCTGCTGGAATTTTAATTTTCCTGAAGGAACTCTCCTGAAGGAATCAATAAAGTACTATCTATCTATCTATCTGTTTTTCTGCTAAGGGGGACAGGACGATTGATCCGTGTTAAGGAAAGAATGAATGGGGCCATGTATCGTAAGATTTTGAGCCAAAACCTCCTTCCATCAGTGAGAGCTTTGAATGGTTGACCAAATACTTATTTTCCACCATAATTTACAAATAAATTCTTTAAAATTCCTACAATGTGAATTCCTGGATTTTTTTTTTTCACATTCTGTCTCTCACAGTTGAAGTGTACCTATGATTAAAATTACAGACCTCTGTCATCATTTTAAGTGGGAGAACTTGCACAATCGGTGGCTGACTAAATACTTGTTTGCCCCACTGTATTGAAAACATTAATTATTGATGATGAAATTACTGCTCGATTTCTGCCGTTATTTCGACTTCATCAAGACTTCAAAGCACCAAACGACCCATCCAAACTGCATCATTTACCCTCACCACATTCCACTTTGCATTGAAATCCAGGCCAGTGCGCCTGAAACATGTGGGACTAAGCAAGCAAACCGTATTCACGCTGCTTTATAGCGCCTAGAGTCACTATGCAAATGGACCGTTGATGACTGCGCGATTGCTCCTCCATGCTGCTTCTTTCTCTTCTTCTCTCATCCCGCTTTACCCATAACCTGAGCTAGCGGAGCAGAACGCGGCAGACCACAGTGCCTTCATGTTTCCATTTCAACTTTGCCGGGGGGGACCTTTCTGAGGCAGTTGGGGGGGGGAGGGTGTCGGAAGTAATTAGGGGGATGTATTTGTTGAGAGGCAGTTGCATAATAACACGGGTTGCAGCGCTTGTGCGAGCTGACAGATGTTCCCCAACACTTCTTGCAAACCACCCTTGACTTCGAGTGTGTGCGATGTGACATTTTCTGGATTTCTGGAAATACCAACCATCTGTCTATCTGTCAACCATCTGTGTACCTGTCCTGTTTTACTCAACTTTACACAAAGCCACCGACTCAGTGGCCGCCTTGTTAGAGTTTCCGCCCTGAGATCGGTAGGTCGTGAGTTAAAACCCCGGCCGATTCATACCAAAGACCAGGGGTGCCCATTACGTCGATTGCGAGCTACCAGTCGACCGCGGGGGGTGTGTCAGTCGATCTTGAGCAAGAATTTTAAAAAAAATAGACCTAAAAATTACTGATCATCAATCTTCACCAAGACGTCACTTAAATGACATTCACGGTACCGGAGGGTCTTGTGAGATGACGCTGGCTACTGCAAGATCATTATTATTAAAATATGACCGAGAGGAAGGCGAGAAACACTTTTTATTTCAACAGACTCTCGCGCCGTACCTTCCGTCAAAACTCTAAAGGCCGACTGCACATTTCCTATCTTCACAATAAATGCCCTGCTTCATGCTGCCTGCGCTAACTAAATACAGAGTCTCGGAAAACTGGCGTGCACAAGCGATCCCTCAGGAAAGCTGGCGTGCACATCACTTGTGCACGCCAGCTTTCTGAGACTCTTATTTTGTTAGCGCAGGCAGCATGAAGCAGGGCTTTTATTGTGAAGATAGGAAATGTGCAATCGGCCTTTAGAGTTTTGACGGAAGGGACGGCGCGAAAGTCTGTTGAAATAAAAAGTGTTTCTCGCCTTCCTCTCTGTCATTTTTTCATAATAATAAACTGGCAGCAGCCAGCGTCATCTCACAAGACCCTCGGGTGCCGTGAATGTCAATCAAGCAAGCTACGGAATTTTCCGCCAATGTTTTTCTTGTAAAGTGTATGGAAGCTGGATGAATTAGATGCCAAAAACCAACCACTTTCATGTGGTATTGTACAGAAAGGACAACTTTTTTTCTCCTCCATTTGAAAATGTGGGCGTTATCATTACTGTCTGATTCCAATCAATGCAAGTCATCAGAATCAGGTAATACACCAACTTATATTCTTGTCTTCGTGAAAGAAAGAATTCTATATGTGTTACACATGCTTGTATTATCATTAAACACATTTAACTTGTTTACAAAAATGTCTCTTTCATAAATAAATAAATATAAATGATATATATAAATGAGGTAGACCCCCTCGAGTTGGTCAATTGAAAAGTAGCACGGCTGCAGAAAAAGTGTGGGCACCCCTGCCAAAGACTATAAAAATGGGACCCTTTAGCTCCCTGCTTGGCACTCAGCATCAAGGGTTGGAATTGGGGGTTAAGTCACCAAAATGATTCCCAGGGGCGGCCACTGCTGCTGCTCGCTGCTCCCCTCACCTCCCAGGGGGATGGGTTGAATGCAGATGACACATTTCAGTACACCTAGTGTGTGTGTGGCAATCATTGGTACTTTCACTGTAGATTTTTAACCAAGGTGTCATGACGCGGAGTCGAACCCGCGTTTCCTCAGCGGATGGAGCTTCGGGCGCCTCTGCTGACAGCGCGCTCAGACACGCTCCCACTCGTGCTGAGCGCGGCACGCCCACCCAGCAACGAGCCTGCACACAATCAGTAATCAACACACCTGGGCTTAAAGAAAGGGAGCGGCATAAAGACCAGCAGACCCGAGGATCCTATGCCAGAAAGTCGCCAACTCTTGAGTAAGCATCACGTCTGGCATTCCTTTCCCCGTGATTTCCTCGCCATAGCTTTGCTCTCTCTCTTCTCCCTGGTTCATGTTCCTTTGTGTTTCCATAGTGACTCCCCTCCCTTCCGTGATTGAGCCTTGTCATTGGACATCCATCCGGATTCCTCGATCCACGACCTCTCTGCTCAGACCTAGACCACGCTGCCTCGCTCCTGCCCTTCAACCCCTTTGCTTGTCCACGAACTGCCTCTTTGCCTTGCCCCTCGTGATTCGACGAAAGATTACAAGCAACACTCACAGACAACAACTCTTGGTAATATTTACATTATTAGTAGTGCACATAGTCACTCATTCACTTGGAGTAGCATACACACGCCTCGTATTTATCAAAGGTTTAAAATAAACCTTGGAAATCGCAGTTCTGCCTTGGTTGTCGCCTCCTTCCCTTCTCAGTGGCCTAGTGGTTAGAGTGTCCGCCCTGAAATCGGTAGGTTGTGAGTTCAAACCCCGGCCTAGTCATACCAAAGACTATAAAAATGGGACCCATTGCCTCCCTGCTTGGCACTCAGCATCAAGGGTTGGAATTGGGGATTAAATCACCATAAATGATTCCCTGGCGTGGCGCCCCTGCTGCCCACTGATCCCCTTGCTTCCCAGGGGGTGATCAAGGGGAAGGGTCAAATGCCGAGGACAAATTTCACCACACCTAGTGTGTGTGTGACAATCATTGGTACTTTAACTTTAACTTCTCTGTACATAACACAAGGTATCTCACCATGTTTTGCTCGGCAGTCATTTTGGCAGGCTAGAGTCGTCGTTTACGCTAGCGCTTCAAGGATATTTCCAAACTATTCCGTGGAAAATAAGATTGCAGCAGCTGTGATACGATGGGGGAAATACCCTGAGTCATTGGGTAAGTAGTCCCTTAGTCGTTATAAGGAGAAAACAGTTGTAATTGGCATACTTGCCAACCCTCCCGATTTTCCCGAAAGACTCCCGAATTTCAGTGCCCCTCCCGAAAATCTCTTGGGACAACCATTGTCCCGAATTTCTCCCGATTTCCAATATCGGAGGCGTACCTTAAAGGCAGTGCCTTTCACGTCCTCTCTCACCGAGCGGTCCACCTGGGTCCTGACTTTTGGACAGGCAGCACTTCATCCGTGGCCACCGAACCTGTGCCCCTTCCTCCTTGAAGGAGAGGGGGGCAGAGCAGAAATGAAACGGAAAATCAACTGGTCTAAAAAGGGGGGTCTACTTCAAGGCTAGAGTATACAAATGAGTTTTAATATGGGACTTAAATGCTTCTACTGAGGTAACATCTCGAACTGTTACCGGAAGGGCATTCCAGACTACTGGAGCCCGAATAGAAAACGCTCTACTGTATAGTCAGCAGACTTTTTTGGGGCTCTGGGAATCACTAATAGGCAGGAGTTCTTACACAGATTTCTTGCCGGGACATATGGTATAATACAATCAGAAAGGTAGGATGGAGCTAGACCATATAGTATTTTATACCTAAGTAGTAAAACGTTAAAGTCACATCTTAAGTGCACAAGAAGCCAGTGCAAACATTCTTGTCAAAAGTCTAGCAGCCGCATTTTGTACCAACTATAATCATTTAATGCTAGACATAGGGAGACCCGAAAAGATTACGTTACAGTAATCGTACATACCCGTACATGGTTGAAAAATTCCTGAACCCATGTGGTGATATCCTTTACACACTGATGTCGCTTTTTGATGCAGTACCGCCTGAGGGATCCGCGGTCCGTAATATTATCGCTTACGTGCAGTGATTTCTCCAGATTCTCTGAACCTTTTGAGGGTTCCTGGTTCGATCTTCACATTCGACCAACCTTTTCATGTCCGTTGTGTCCTTGAGCAAGACACTTCACCCTTGCTGATGGGTCTTGGTTAGGGCCTTGCATGGCAGCTCCTGCCATCAGTGTGTGAATGCTGTATGTAGAAATAGTGTCAAAGCGCTTTGAGTACCATGAAGGAAGAAAAGCGCTATACAGGTATAATCCATTTACCATATTACAGACAGTACATGGTAAAATCCCTAAATTTCTTGCAATAGCTCATTGGGAAATGTTGTTCTCAAACTGTTCAACAATATGCCCACGCATTTGTTCACAAAGTGAAAAACATCTCCGGAAGGAATCAATAAAGTACTATCTGTCCATCTATCTATCTATCTATCTATCTATCCATCTATCTATTTATCTATCTATCTATCTATCTATCTATCTATCTATCTTGTTTGTGAACCACTGAGCATTTCATGGAAGCTGCTTTTATACCCAATTAGGGCACCCACCTGTTCTCAATTAGCCCGTTCACCGGTGGGATGTTCCAAATAAGTGTTTGATGAGCATTCCTCAACTTTCTCGGTCTTTTTTGCCATTTGTGCCAGCTTTTTGGAAACACGTTGCAGGCATAAAATTCCAAATGAGCTAATATTCGCAAAAAATAACTAGGTTTACCAGTTGGAACATTAAAAATCGTGTCTTTGCAGTTTATTGAATTGAATATAGGTTGAAGAGGATTTTCAAATAATTTTATTCTGTTTTTATTTACCATCAGTAGAAGCATTTAAGTCTCACCTTAAAACTCATCTGTATACTCTAGCCTTTAAATAGACCTCCTTTTTAGACCAGTTGATCTGCCGCCTCTTTTCTTTCTCCTATGTCCCCCCCTCCCTTGTGGAGGGGGTCCGGTCCGATGACCATGGATGAAGTACTGGCTGTCCAGAGTCGAGACCCAGGATGGACCGCTCGTCGGGACCCAGGATGGACCGCTCGCCTGTATCGGTTGGGGACATCTCTACGCTGCTGATCCGCCTCCGCTTGAGATGGTTTCCTGTGGACGGGACTCTCGCTGCTGTCTTGGATCCGCTTGAACTGAACTCTCGCGGCTCTGTTGGAGCCACTATGGATTGAACTTTCACAGTATCATGTTAGACCCGCTCGACATCCATTGCTTTCGGTCCCCTAGAGGGGGGGGGGGGGGTTGCCCACATCTGAGGTCCTCTCCAAGGTTTCTCATAGTCAGCATTGTCACTGGCGTCCCACTGGATGTGAATTCTCCCTGCCCACTGGGTGTGAGTTTTCCTTGCCCTTTTGTGGGTTCTTCCGAGGATGTTGTAGTCGTAATGGTTTGTGCAGTCCTTTGAGACATTTGTGATTTGGGGCTATATAAATAAACATTGATTGATTGATTGATTTACACAACGTACCAACTTCACTGGTTTTGGGTTTTGCATAACAAAGCCCCTTTAGAGAGTGAGACAGGAAAACATTAACGTTAGCGACGCTAGCATGGAAAGGTTAGCTACAATGCTAATATTACACTCGTGTTTTTTTTTATTTTTATTTATTAAACTCATTTTAACAGCAACATAATAGTAGGTCAGAATAAGAAACACCTAACGATCAAACTTCCAGATCCCATGTCTGAATGTGAATGTCGGATAGTTTGTTGAGTTCCAGGCTGTATTTTAAAGGCCTACTGAAACCCACTACTACCGACCACGCAGTTTGATAGTCTGTATATCAATGGTGAAATATTAACATTGCAACACATGCCAATAAGGCCTTTTTAGTTTACTAAATTGCAATTTTAAATTGCCCGCAAGTTTCTTGTTGAAAACATCGCGGAATGATGACGTGTACGCGTGACGTCACGGACTGTAAGGAAATATTAGCGCCGCACCACTAGCGGCTAAAAGTCGTCTGCTTTAATCGCATAATTACACAGTATTTTGGACATCCGTGTTGCTGAATCTTTTGCAATTTGTTCAATTAATATTGGAGACTATAAAGAAGAATGCTGTTGGTGGAAAGCGGTGGATTGCAGCTGTCTTTAGCACCGAGACACAGCCGGTGTTTCTTCGTTCGTTGTGAAGCGGAGCGGTCAAGCGAACGTGTTTTCTCTACATCAACCGGCATGTTTTTGGATGGGGAAATTGTGATATATGTCTTACCGGAGACATCAATGGATTATTTGTCGTCCTGCAGCAGCTGTCATGTCAAAAAAGGCAGCTGTGAGCTTGACTCCTACCTAATGTCATGACTGTTTTTATTGACTATTGAGTATTTTATTGATTATGGGATAAGCAGCAGAAAATGGATGGATGATACTTTTTCGTCACTTATTGTTTGTCTTTGGTACACTAGTGTGTATATTTTAGGCCATTGGTTCTTTGTTTTATTTTTGCAAAAATTTCTACTGTATATCTATTTTTATATTGCTATTTTTATCTTTGGGATGAAAATTATTATGTAACAAAAGTTATTAGTATTTTTTGGTTCTTTGTTGTTGCTATTTTTGTATTATGACAATTTATTATTGGATCATGTTGTACTGCATTTTAATCTTTTGTTTTGTGATTGTGTGATGTTTTTTGCCTGGACCCCAGGAAGAATAGTCTCCACTGCGGTGAAGACTAATGGGGATCCTTAATAAACTAAACTAAACTAAACTAAGCTTCTCTCTGAGACACTGCTTGTTCACCGCAGCCCTCCGACCTCGGGGTATGACTTTACAATGTTTAAAATCTCACTAAAACACTATTAAAACAATAAACACATAAGGGATCTTCCAGAATTATCCTAGTAAATGTGTCTAAAAACATCTGAATCGCTCACAATGCAATCGCCTTTTTTTTTTAAACTTTATTTATATATTTGTTTTTTTCTAGTCATTCGCTATCAAAATCCTCAGCCACAAATCTTTCATCCTCGATCAAATTCATGGGGAAATTGTCGTTTTCTCGGTCCGAATAGCTCTTTTTGTTGGAGGCTCCCATTATAAACAATGTGAGGATGTGAGGAGCCCTCACGCCGATGACGTCATCGTCTGCGACTTCCGGTACAGGCAAGGCTTTTTTATTAGCGACTAAAAGTTGCGAACTTTATCGTCGATGTTCCTTTCCTTTCAGCAAAAATATGGCAATATCTCGAAATGATCAAGTATGACACATAGAATGGACCTGCTATCCCCGTTTGAATAAGAAAATCTCATTTCATTAGACCTTTAAGATGTGTAGCGAGGCCTGTTTACTCTTCTTTCTCCAAGTTGTCCTCCATGAAGTGGTGGGCATATGATGTACATTCACATATCCAGGGTGGCTGAGAAGCAATATCACATCAATGAATTAGATTTGGATTTTCCTTCATGACTTCATGAAATCCCAGACTTTGACAAGTGACCCTTTTCTCTCGAAAGAAGAGAAAACAAGTGACGAAGATGAAGAAGACTCATATTATTGTGAGAACATCATTAAATAAAGTCCCTTTTGCATAATAGGGGGGCGTTAATATGGCATTCGGTCACGGTAGGATCACCGCTGCCTTTTAAAGTTGCTTCCTGAAAGTTGACAAAGTCACCCTGAAATTGGATTTTAAAGTGTTTGTGTTCCATAAAGAGCAAAAAAAAAAAAAACTCCACAGGGGTTCTAAAATATGGCGGTAAAGTACGCTCTCTGTAATCAGGACACCTCACTGATGATGAAGATGCTTCCCTGGGAAGTGCAGGTTGAAGTGTGCGCCTATTTTCAGTCAACCTACAGTACTTGACCCCACCAGGTATGATTACACCATACAAACCTTTAATTCAAAGAAATATACAATATTTGCATGTATCTTCATGGTAATATTCACTGCAAATAACATTTGTGGCGGCCCTTTTTAGTTGTGGTCAAAATGCTTAAAAAAGCTTACATGAAATACAGATACCGTATTTCCTTGAATTGCCGCCGAGGCGCTAATTAATTTAAAACCTCTTCTCACTCCTGCGCTTACCAAAGGCATGCGGTAAAAGTAAGCATGCGCTTATTATTTTAAAACCTCTTCTCACTCCGGCACTTACCATAGGCATGCAGTAAAAAATTGAGTGTGATGTAAACTTGGACCTTAAATCCTACTGAATAGCTCTTAATCTTCTTCCCTTTATGCGATTTCAAATTACCGGTATTGAAATCAGCCTCCTCCATTTTGAAAATGAGGACAGGGGGAGTGTCAACCGTGACGTCACGAGTTTGACCAGGCGGTAATACTAAGCATGCGCTAATTATTTTGCGAAGCGAGTTTGACCCAGCAGTAATTCAAGGCAGGCGCAATCATATATCCTGCGGCAATTCAAGGAAATATGGTATCCTCTATGTTTTATGCGTGTATATATATATATATATATATATATATATATTTATATATATATATATACAAGTGCTGGTCATATTATTAGAATATCATAAAAAGTTAATTTATTTAATTAATTCCATTTAGAAAGTCAAGCTTGTAGAATGTATACATTCATTCCAAACAGACTAATACATTTCAAGTGTTTTTTGCCAAAAAGGAGATGATTATAGCTGACAACCAACGAAAATCCTAAATTTAACATCTCAGAAAATTAGAATATGGTGAAAAAGTCAGATATTGAAGACACCTGGTGCCACACTCTAATTAGCTAACCAACTCAAAACACCTGGAAAATCCTTTAAATGGTCTCTCGTTTTGATTTTGTATGACACACAATCATGGGGAAGACTGCTGACTTGACAACTGTCCAAAAAATGACCATTGATACTTTAAAGAAGGAGGGCAAGACACAAAAGGTCATTGCCGAAGAGGTTGGATGTTCCCAGAGCTCTGTGTCCAAGCACATTATTAGAGAGGCGAAGGGAAGACAAAGATGTGGTAGAAAAAAGTGTACAAGCAAGAGGGATAACCGCGCCCTGGAGAGGATTGTAAAATAAAACCGATTCAAAAATGTGGGGGAGATCCACAAAGAGTGGACTGCAGCTGGAGTCAGTGCTTCAAGAACCACCACGCACCGACGTATGCAAGATATGGGCTTCAGCTGTCGCATTCCTTGTGTAAAGCCACTCTTGAATAAGAGACATCGTCAAAAACGTCTTGCCTGGGCTCAAGACAAAAAGGACTGGACTGCTGCTGAGTGGTCCAAAGTTATGTTTTCAGATGAAAGTAAATTTTGTATCTCCTTTGGAAATGAAGGTCCCAGAGTCTGGAGGAAGACAGGAGAGGCACAGAATCCACGTTGCCTGAAGTCCAGTGTCAAATGTCCACAATCGGTAATGGTCTGGGGTGCCATGTCATCTGCTGGTGTTGGTCCACTGTGTTTCCTGAGGTCTAGGGTCAATGCAGCAGTCTACCAGGAAGTTTTAGAACACTTTATGCTGCCTGCCGCGGACCAATTTTATGGAGGTGAAGATTTCATTTTCCAACATGACTTGGCACCTGCACACAGTGCCAAATCTACCAGTACCTGGTTTAAGGACCATGGTATCCCTGTTCTTGATTGGCCTGCAAACTCACCTGACCTTAGCCCCATAGAAAACCTATGGGGTATTGTGAAGCGGAAGATGCGAGATGCCAGACCCAACAATGCTGAAGAGCTGAAGGCCACTATTAAAGCAGCCTGGGCTCTCATAACACCCGAGGAGTGCAGCAGACTGGTGGACTCCATGCCAGGCCGTATTGCTGCAGCAATTCAGGCAAAAGGAGCTGCAACTAAGTATTGATTGCCGTACATGCTGAAACTTTCCATTTTCATACTTTTCAGTTGGCCAACATTTCTAAAAAATATTTTTTGGTACTATTCGTAACTAATATTTTAATTTTCTGAGATACTGAATTTGGGATTTTCAGTAATTGTCAGTACTAATCATCAAAATTTAAAGAAATAAACATTTCAAATATATCACTATGTGTGTAATGAATTGATATAATATGTAAGTTTCACGTTCTGAATATAATTACTGAAATAAATCAACTTTTTCATGATATTCTAATAATATGAACAGCACCTGTATGTATGTGTGTATATATATATATATTCCCCTAGTAATTACATTTGATAAAGAGTGAATTTTTAATTCAAATACTTTTTTTAGGAACGGAAAAAGTAACTATTATCTCTCTGACGGCACACCACTGCATTCGTTACACCCTAACTTTTGTTCGCAGACGAAAGCATAACAACTAGTTGAGAGACAGTTCATATCCTAACACAACTCGTGAGCTGGGGCACAGTGGAAAGTAGACCGAATGAAAGGCGTTGGGGGTCGAGCTGTGTCTTGTATGACGCACTCATCAGCCTTGAGGCTTGCCGTGCAGTATGTATGTCAAACACAGGCTCATGAACTGAAAGCAACTTTTTAAATGTCACACTCCACTGTTTTGTCATTTTTTTCTATTAGTTGGCGTAGTCGGGAATGATAAGTCACTTGTTACCTAACCCATAAATCATGCCTTAAATATAAAACAAACTATAAATACAGTCCCGATTAAAACTTTACATACACTTGTTTGTCACAAAAAATATTCAAATCAGCTCATTTTTTGTTTCATCTGAGATCAAATGGACAAAGGTAAGACCTTCTGGAGGAAAGTTCTGTGGTCAGATGAAACAAAAATTGAGCTGTTTGGCCACAATACCCAGCAATATGTTTGGAGGAAAGGTGAGGCCTTTAATCTCTAGAACACCACACCTACCGTCAAGCATGGTGGTGGTAGTATCATGCTTTGGGCCTGTTTTGCTGCCAATGAAACTGGTGCTTTACTGAGAGGAAATAGGACAATGAAAAAGGATAATTAGAATAGTATAGAAAGTACTTTATTGATCCCTGGGGGAAATTCAGCACCACAGTTCACCCACAACAAACAATAAATACTATACAGCAGGGGTGCCCACACTTTTTCTGCAGGCGAGCTACTTTTCAATTGACCAACTCGAGGGGATCTACCTCATTTATATATATCATTTATATTTATTTATTTATGAAAGAGACATTTTTGTAAACAAGTTAAATGTGTTTAATGATAATACAAGCATGTGTAACACATATAGATGTCGTTCTTTCACAAAGACAAGAATATAAGTTGGTGTATTACCTGATTCTGATGACTTGCATTGATTGGAATGAGACAGTAATGATGATAACGCCCACATTTTCAAATGGAGGAGAAAAAAAGTTGTCCTTTCTGTACAATATCACATGAAAGTGGTTGGTTTTTGGCATCTAATTCATCCAGCTTCCATACACTTTACAAGAAAAACATTGGAGGAAAATTCCGTAGCTTGCTTGATTGACATTCACGGCACCCGAGGGTCTTGTGAGATGACGCTGGCTGCTGCCAGTTCATTATTATGAAAAAATGACAGAGAGGAAGGCGAGAAACACTCTTTATTTCAACAGACTTTCGCGCCATCCCTTCCGTCAAAACTCTAAAGGCCGTCTGCACATTTTCTATCTTCACAATAAAAGCTCTGCTTCATGCTGCCTGCACTAACAAAATAAGAGTCTCCGCACTTGTGCACGCCAGCTTTCTGAGGGATCGCTTGTGCATGCCAGTTTTCCGAAACTCTGTATTTAGTTAGCGAAGGCAGCATGAAGCAGGGCTTTTATTGTGAAGATAGGAAATGTGCAGTTGGCCTTTAGAGTTTTGACGGAAGCTACGGCGCGAGAGTCTGTTGAAATAAAAAGTGTTTCTCGCCTTCCTCTCGGTCATATTTTAATAATAATGATCTTGCAGCAGCCAGCGTCATCTCACAAGACCCTCCGGTACCGTGAATGTCATTTAAGTGACGTCTTGGTGAAGATTGATGATCACTCATTTTTAGGTCTATTTTTTTTCAAAGCCTGGCTCGAGATCGACTGACACTCCCCCCGCGGACGACTGGTAGCTCGCGATCGACGTAATGGGCACCCCTGCTATACAGCATATTTCACATGTGAATAATATAAATATATTATACATATATTCTACATTTAAGTGCAGTCAAGGAACATATGCATTAAACAGTCTGATGGCTGTCGGTATGAAGGACCACCTGTGTCGTTTTGTGCTGCATTTTGGGAGTCTGAGCCTTCCAATGAACACGCTCATTCTCTCCGCCAGGTCCGAGTGTAGTGGGTGGGAGGTGTTGTCCATAATGGCTGAGAGTTTTGGGAGACTTCTCCTCTCTGACACCACCGCCAGAGAGTCCAGCTCCACTCCCACAACGTTAATGGCCTTCTTTACCAGCCTGTCCAGCCTGTTTGTGTCTGTGGTGGGCGTGGCCTGCGGACCTGCAGCGAAGCGAGATGTGGCAGAACAGGCTTCGAGATTAGCGACAGGTGAGAGTGTTTGTCTAGTCACCGGTCGCTTTGTTAAAGGCAGCAATCGGGAAGGAGAAGGAGAGTTCAATCAATCAATCAATGTTTACTTATATAGCCTTAAAGCACTAGTGTCTCAAAGGGCTGCACAAACCACAACACAAACCACTACGACATCCTTGGTAGGCCCACATAAGGGCAAGGAAAACTCACACCCAGTGGGACGTCGGTGACAATGATGACTATGAGAACCTTGGAGAGGACGAAAGCAATGGATGTCGAGCGGGTCTAACATGATACTGTGAAAGTTCAATCCATAGTGGATCCAACACACCCGCGAGAGTCCAGTCCAAAGCGGATTCAACATGGCAGCGAGAGTCCCGTCCACAGCGGAGCGAGCAGGAAACCATCCCAAGCGGAGGCGGATCAGCAGCATAGCGATGTCCCAAGCCGATACACAGGCAAGCGGTCCACCCTGGGTCCCGACCCTGGACGAGCGGTCCATCCTGGGTCCTGACTCTGGACAGCCAGTACTTCATCCATGGCCATCTGACCGGACCCCCTCCACAAGGGATTTTGGGGTATAGGAGAAAAAGAAAAGAAACGGCAGATCAACTGGTCTAAAAATGAAGTCTACTTAAAGGCTAGAGTATACAAATGAGTTTTAAGGTGAGACTTAAATGTTTCTACTGAGGTGGCATCTCGAACTGTTGCCGGGAGGGAATTCCAGAGTACTGGAGCCCGAATTGAAAAAGCTCTATAGCCCGCAGACTTTTTTGGGGCTTTGGGAATCACTAATAAGCCGGAGTCCTTTGAACGCAGATTTCTTGCCGGGACATATGGTACAATGCAATCGGCAAGATAGGCTGGAGCTAGACCGTGTAGTATTTTATACGTTGATACGAGTTGTTGATGGCAGCGAGAGACAGACATTTGCTGAAAGCATAAAAAGAACCTTTTTCGAAAAATAAAACTGAGCTCACAAATATTACCGAGGCTGTCAAGTCCGTCATTGGTGGTCCAAGGGACCCTGAGGAGCAAGACCTCCACAGCGTCCCTCGATCTCAGTCTCATAAGCCCGGAGGTTGGGTCTTGGGCGCAGTTGAGTGTTCCAACAGGACAAGGACCCCAAACACAGGTCAAAAATGCTAAAGGAATGACTAAATCAGGCTAGAATTAAAGTTTTTAGAATGGCCTAACTTGAACGGGTGGACAATGCTGAAGAAACAACTCCATGTCGGAAAACCAACAAATTTAGCTGAACTGCACCAATTTTTCAAGAGGAGTGGTCAAAAATTCAACTAGAAGCTTGTGGATGGCTACCAAAATCGCCTTTTTGCAGTGAAACTCGCCAAGGGACATATAAGCAAATATTAACATTGCTGTATGTATACTTTTTACCCAGCAGATTTGGTCACATTTTTAGTCGACCATGATAAATTCATAAAATATTCAAACATCATGAACGTTCTAATACTCCAATCACTGTATCACAAAAAAAAAATTGTAGAAATTATTGGAAACTCAAGACTCAAGTGTATGTAAACCTTTGATCGCCACTGTAGAGGCGACCAAGGTCCACTGAGAAACCCTGACTCAAATTGTCAGTTTTGAATATTATCTTTCCCGACCAGCGCAGAAACAGTTCAGAACAAGGCACAGAACACAACAGAGACCCCCGCACCCCGACAATGCTATGCTGTAAACTCACTTTGCGGTGAAAGCAAAGGTCCCGAGTGCCTCTGAGACACTCTGCAGCCCGCAAAACAAAGAGGAGTAATGAGTTAACCGCGGCATGCAATCATTGCAATGAGCAGCCTTGCCGTGCCTCGGGCCTTGGGAGGTCACTTGTTCAGATATCATGATTGACTCGACGCTTTGTGTATCACACATTAAACCCCCTTTGTTTTTGTCAGCGTTGATGTATAATGAAAAAAAGGAGGAGTTATTACCTTGTTCTTATCCAAGGAGGCTTGAAATTAATGACTGTTGTTTCCACGAACAAATACAGTAGATCTGGGAAGTACTCATCAAGACCTTTTAAAGGGCTCATTTAATGCAAAATCAGCTTTTGTTACCTGTTAGTACATTTTTTTTGTTGTATTTGGGAGTGGAAGAAGTGTCAAAAGATGGAGCTAACTGTTTTAAAGACTTCCAGACTTTACTTCAATCAATAACAGAGCAGCATCTCCTCATCTGGAAACAAAAACACCGGAAATATGTCCCGTGAAAAACTGTCCGACCGTTCCTTGGGTGAATAATGTAAACTCACTACACCGGTATGTTTTAGCGCTTTCAAGGCGAGTTTACCGAGTAACTACTTTATATGAGAAATGGCAACAGCGAAGAATGAATCTCCCATTACAAGAAGATAAAGAAAAAGAAAAAACGTAACGACTACGGAGTCAGCGCGGACTACAAAGGCGGACCAGCGCAATTTTTCAGGATTTATGCAGATCCCAAATACAGATTACCAGAAGGTAAGAAAAGTAGCTTTTGCATAATATTGCGAAACAAAACGCCAGATAATGTCTTACCTTACACACACACCATAATAATACTCCTATCAAAAGGACTTTGGCATGTTAATAAGAAACAGCGATACAATGGGCCATAAAACATAATCCATGAAACATTTTAGCCAATAAGAACCATCATAACAACATAAATGTGTCCCGTGAAAAACCATCCGACCGGAACTCTCTAAAAACTAAAGTTCCTTGGGTGAATAATGTAAACTCACTACACCGGTATGTTTTAGCACTTTCATGGCGAGTCTACTGACAGATATAAGTAGGAAATTTACACTACTTTATATTAGAAATGAGAAAAGGCTTAATGACTACGGCGGAGCCACGCACTACAAAGGTGGATGAGCGCAATTTTTCAGGATTTATGCAGATCCCAAATACAGATCAGCAGGGACCAGAAGTTAAGAAAAATTGCTTTTGCATAATTTTGCGAAACAAAGCGCCAGATAATGTATTTTCTTATACACACACCATAATAATACTCCTATGTTTAATAGCCTGGAGGAGGACTTTGGCGTGTTAATAAGAAACGACGATAAGATGGCCATAAAACATAATCTATGCAACATTTTAGCCAATAAGAACCATCATAACACCAGAAATGTGTCCCGTGAAAAACCGTCAGACCGCAACTCTCTAATAACTGAAATTTCTTGGGTGAATACAGTAAACTCACTACACCGGTATGTTTTAGCGCTTTCATAGTGAGTTTACTGACAGATAGATATAAGTAAGAAATTTACACTACTTTATATTGGAAATTAGAAAAGGCTCAACGACTACGGCAGCAACACGGACTACAAAGGCGGACGAGCGCAATTTTTCAGGATTCATGCACACACTGTAATAATATGCATATGTTTAATGGCCTGGAGGAGGACACTGGCATATTAATAAGACCGCCCACAAAACGGCGATAACATGGTCCGTAAAACCTAATCCATGCAACATTTTAACCAATAGGAACCACAAGGAAATGTTTTAAATCTACCGTATTTTCCGGACCCTAGGGTGCACCGGATTTTAAGGCGCACTGCCGATGAATGGTCTATTTTTTATATTTTTTCATATAGAGGGCGTATTAAAGTAGTCATATTATGAATTTTTTATTTTTTTTTGTAAATGTAAAACACTTTCTTATGGTCTATATAACATGTAATGGTGGTTCTTTTGTCAAAATGTTGCATAGATTATGTTTTACGGACCATTTTCAAGCCGCTTTCTGACATTCACTTCAGGATGCGTCGTTTTGTGGGCGGCTTGTTTACGTGGCTCACCTTCGGTAGCGTCTTCTCCCCATCATCTTTGTTGTAGCGGTGTAGCGTGCAAGGACAGCAGTCGAAGAAGTGTCACAAGATGGCGCTAACTGTTTTGATGAACGAAGCAGCATCTCCTTATCGGGAAATAACACCCGAAATGTGGTCTATGAGAAACCGTCCGACCGGAACTCTCTAATAACTATAGTTCCTTGGTTGAATAAAGTAAACGCACTACGTCATTTTATGATTTTTTTTTGTAAATGTAAAACACTTCCTTATGGTCTACATAACATGTAATGGTGGTTCTTTTGTCAAAATGTTGCATAGGTATGTTTTACAGACCATTTTCAAGCCGCTTTCTGACATTCACTTCAGGATGCGCCGTTTTGTGGGCGGCTTGTTTACGTGGCACACCTTCGGTAGCGTCTTTTACCTGTCATCTTTGTTGTGGCGGTGTAGCGTGCAAGGACGGCAGTCGAAGAAGTGTCACAAGATGGCGCTAACTGTTTTGATGAACGAAGCAGCATCTCCTTATCGGGAAATAACACCCGAAATGTTCCTTGGGTGAATAATGTAAACTCACTAAACCAGCATGTTTTAGCGCTTTCATATCAAGTTTACTGACGGATATAGGTAAAAAATTTACAACACTTTATATTAGAAATTAGAAAAAGCTTAACAACTACGGTGTAACCACAGAATACAAAGGCGGACGAGGGCAATTTTTCAGGATCTATGCAGATCCCAAATACAGATCAGTAGGTACCAGAAGGTAACAAAAGTTGCTTTTGCATAACATTGCGAAACAAAATGCTAGATAATATGTCTTAACTTATACACACACCATGACAAGACTCGTATGATTAAACTCTTAAGGCCCAAGCTGTTTATTTACATGCTTTTGTTATTTCTCTTTGCTTTTTGGGCCTATTGGACCCTAAATAGAATAAAAACTGAAAATCATATTTTGATATGATGTACTTACACAAACATGTACTTCATGTGTATTGACAAGCTAATTTTTATTTTTACACCTTTTTTTCCAAATTCCATTGTATGTTATACTCTTCTGACACCACCAGATGGCAGTATAAGTGTCCACATAAGTGGCTATAAGACCCAAATTCAGTAGTGTACACTCAGGCCTTTTTAATACGCGGACAATCCACCAAGCGGAGCGGCTTCATAGTTTACTAAAGTCGTACGTCTTTTGACCGGTTAGTACATGTTTTTGTGTATTTGGGATCACCATCTTCCCGAAAATTGGAAATCAAACTATGAACGGTTGGCGGTAATATTTACCGTATTTTTCGGACTAAAAGGCGCACTTAAAACCCTTTCATTGTCTCATATATTGACAGTGCATCTAATATCCTGATGCACCTAATATACAGATTAATTTTGGTTGTGTTTATCGACCTCGAAGCAATTTCATTTGGTACATGGTGATACGTGTGACCAGTAAATGCAGTCATACCTACAAGATGTGGACTGCAAGTTGATGCCCCTTGTTCAGTAAATGACACTAGCAAGTACAGGTTAGCAAACAAAATAGAACATTGTGCACGGTGCTCAAAAATCTGTCAAAATGTTTTACGTCTTAAGTAAGCTACGAAGCCGCACCACTGGATAGATTGTCGGTGTATTACGGCTACTGTAATCGGACGTACTGTGCTTCAACATATGGGCATTATTATGGTGTGTGTATAAGGAGCCCAGATGGCACCTATTCAGAGACATTATCTGGCGATTTGTTTTGCAATATAATGCAAAACCAACTTTTCTTACCTTCTGGTACCTGCTGATGTGTATTTGGGATCTGCATAAAGTCCCAAAAATATGTAGCCTGCACCGCAATGCTATTGTCGCGGGGCCAGTCATTTGACCAGTCCTGTTGGAAGAGTAAGGGGCCCCGCTGCAAACTGTTCCCACAAGGTCGGGAGAATGGAATCGTCCAAAATGTTTTGGATTCCTGGAGCATTCAAAGTTCATTTCACTGGAACTAAGGGGCCAAGCCCAACTCCTAAAAAAACAACCCCACACCATAATTCCTCCTCCACAAAATTTTACACTCTGCACAATGCAGTCCGAAATGTACCATTCTCCTGGCAACCTCCAAACCCAGACTCGTCCATAGCTCAGACACGTTGTGACCATAGCGAGGATAGCTTCAGTGCATTGGAGTTGTGTTGTGCAAAAGAAGGCTGCAGCATTATGATGCAGACCGGCGCCGCATAAAAGCATCATGGATCATCAGTTCCTAACGTCTTGTGCTGTTTCTCTTAGCGCCACTCAGGGCATTCACTAACTTTATGAAAGGGGGCCGTGGAATAATTCCTCCCAGCCGGCCAGCCACACCGCCACCACCCCCCCAGGTGCCCGCTGCTCTATGAAAATGCTCAAGAGTGAATTGCATCCAGCGCTTTTTTCTTCTCAAGATACTCGACGCTGCCAGCTCTTCTTGCTTCATGTGGCTCTGCTCGCAGAGAGCCTGCAGAGAAGCTCACAAAGTGTGACACAGTGACACACATAGAGCGTCAAACATGAGCTCGTGCACGCACATAATCGCTTGCTGCATCGTTGTTAAAGATCCTCTATACGACAGGACTGCTCTGCCGTTTGTAATACAGTGAAAAACGCTAGTCAAAGATCCTTGATAGGACAGGACCACTGCTATTTATAGACTTCGACTTAGACTTCCTTTTATCGTCATTCAAATTTGAACTTTACAGTACAGATAAGATTGAAATTGTGTTGCATTAGCTCATTGTGGTGCAGGATAAAAGAGCAATAAGGGTAAATAAATAGATTACGGTACAGATTAATATATTGCACTTTTGCCTATGCATCCACGTTTATGAACGTATGTGTGAAGAGGCGGAGCCGACAGTCCGACAGCAAGGCAGGGCACGCCGTAGCCCAGCCCAAGATGACGGCGAAGAGGCGTGGCCGGCAGTCTGACAGCGAGGCAGGGCAAGCAGGCACAAGATGGCGGAGAGGAGAAGTGGACGGCGGTGCGAGCGGCGAGGCTGGGCGTGCGGGGAGCGATGCCGCAATCAAGATCAGGTGTGTAGATCGCCCACCTGGGTACAATCGAGTAATCCTCTCCCACTGCATAAAAGGGCGACAGCCGTGAACGTCAGAGGGAGAGGCAGAGAGACGAGAAAGAGCCAGAGGGAAGCTGACGCTGAGCGAGAGAGACTGAGAGAGGCGACGACGCCCAAAGCCCGAAGCAGAAAGGCAAGCGGAAGAGCGAGCGGCAGACGGAGCAGCTGAAAAGCAGTCTTTATTAAAAAATAAAGAATTCTAAACGTGCCGCCGCTATGTCCTTCCTTGACGGTCCTTGGAACCCGCACGACAGCTTGAGAAGTCCGTCACAGTATCTTGTATTGTCTTTACATTCCAGTGAGTTAATCCGTTTGGAGGGGGGGGAATGAGGGGATTATTATGATGCATTCAAGCTTCTTATGGCCTGATGGAAGAAGCTGTTACAGAACCTGGAGTGAAAACTGTCCTTGGTGGGGGCATATTTGCCAACCTTGTATATATATATATATATATATATATATATATATATATATATATATATATATATATATATATATATATATATATATATATATATATATATATATATATATATATATATATACTGTTTATATATGAATATATATATATATATATATATATATATATATATATTCATATATAAACAGTATATATATATATATATATATATAAATAAATATATATATATATATATATATATATATATATATATATATATATATATATATATATATATATATATAATATATATAAATCCGTTCATGAATGAGTATATCTGTTCGTCCACCGTGTTCAATGGAGAAGTCAGATCTACAAAATTTACAGGCAGCATACCCCTTCCCCTTCGAGCTGTCCTGGATGAACTAAAAATATTTTTCCTAATCATTTTGGAACTCATAAGTGTACTTCTTCCTGCTCGTCGTCGCCATGTCTCTTCTTCATTCTTCAGCTTTGTCTCTGTTATGTTTTTTGGACATTACTACTTGCCATAGTTTTGAAGCAATGCATGATGGGAATCCGGATGTTGTGTGTCAGTGTATTAACGTGCCGGCTGGAATAAACGCAGGCTGAGAAGTATCTCGGTGCCTGCCTACTTTATGGGTTATAGATAAATCTATGGATAACGGAGACATATATAATAGTCTCCTTTTCAGGTGAGAGAGGATACTAACGGCAATGCCTTTAAGGGACGCCCCCAATATTGGAAATCGGGAGAAATTCGGGACAATGGTTGCCCCAGGAGAATTTCGGGTGGGGCACTAAAATGCGGGAGTCTCCCGGTAAAATCTGGAGGGTTGGCAAGTATGGGTGGGAGGGGGAGGAGTCTCTGCAAATTTTCTGAGCCCCGGTCAGGCAGCGGCTTTTTGTGATTTCCCGTATACGAAGAAGAGGAGTCCTGATGATCTTTTCCGCCGTCTTCCCCACTCTCTTCGGAGACTTCCAGTCTGAGGCACTGCAGGCTCCAGTCCAGACATAGATGCGGTTGGTCAGTAGGCTCTCTATAGTGCCTCTGTAGAATGTGCTGAGAATGAGGGGAGCGAGCTGTGCTTTTTTCATCCGACGCAAAAAGTGCATGCGCTGCTGAGCTTTTTTTTACAAGCGGTAGGGACCTGGTCAAATTGAAAGTTATCTGCACCCTCAGGAACTTAGTGCTGCTTACCATCTCCACTGCGTTGCCGTTGACGAAGAGTAAAGTGTGGCGGCACTGGTGCCTCCTGAAGTCGACGACGATCTCCTTGGTCTTGTAGACGTTCAGGACCAGGTTGTTGGTTCTGCACCAGTCAACCTGGTATTGGCACCTACTACCTAAACGTTAGTCATAGATCCCCTAATTGACGGGAACACACTGCTATTTTTCAGGATCTTATTCCAAAGAAAAGTTATTCAAAAATAATCTCTTTGACAGGAGCAGCTTTTTCAACGACTTACTGCAACCCATCCATTTTCTACCGCTTATTCCCTTTGGGGTCGCGGGGGGCGCTGGTGCCTATCTCAGCTACAATCGGGCGGAAGGCGGCGTACACCCTGGACAAGTCGCAACCTCATCGCAGGGCCTACTGCAACCCCCCATCCCCATATTTATGTACATTTAGAGTAAGGGTGACGGTAACACTCAACATTTAATTCCTACACATAGTCGCACACCATACATAGTTTCGATTATTTACACACTTCATTTCTTTTGTATATACATATATATTTATATATATATATATATATATATATATATATATATATATATATACATCCATCCATCCATTTTCTACCGCTTATTCCCTTTCGGGGTCGCGGGGGGCGCTGGCGCCTATCTCAGCTACAGTCGGGCGGAAGGCAGGGTACACCCTGGACAAGTCGCCACCTCATCGCAGGGCCAACACAGATAGACAGACAACATTCACACTCACATTCACACACTAGGGCCAATTTAGTGTTGCCAATCAACCTATCCCCAGGTGCATGTTTTTGGAAGTGGGGGAAGCCGGAGTACCCGGAGGGAACCCACGCATTCATGGGGAGAACATGCAAACTCCACACAGAAAGATCCCGAGCCTGGGATTGAACCCAGGACTGCAGGACCTTCGTATTGTGAGGCAGACGCACTAACCGCTCTGCCACCGCTCTGCCCATATACATATATATATATATATATATATATATATATATATATATATATATATATATATATATATGTATATATATATATATATATATATATATATACCACTTCAATATGTTTAGGTATCTACTGCAATCTTTATTTTTGGGGGAAATTCTACACAAAACATGCTTTTCTATTCAATAAGCCTTTATCTGACATGTGTTGACCACAACAGTTTTTAAGAACTTACTGCAAAAAAGCAAATAAAAAAAACCTTGACCGAACCACTCTATTTTTGCTCTAAATTAATAATTTTCAAGCACAAAAATGCCAAAATGCGTTATGAAAATATCTATATTACAGTAGGATTGACCTCTAGATGAGACCAAACCAATCAGAGTGCGCCATTCAGTATCGTGCCCCCTTATTGACTCAGCCTCAGGCAGTGTTACTATATTATATTGGTGTCATGTTTTGTGGTCACATTCTGTTTGTTTTTGTCATCATGACAACTCATTAGTTTTCTCCTGTCATGTCACGCACCAGATTCACTTGAACTCATGCACCTGTTAATCACCACAGCCCTATTTAAGCCTGCAGTTGCCAGGCAGTCACCCTGGCAACATCACCCTCTACGCACCCTTGTTATCCATGCTGATGAGCCATGCTGCGCTTTTTTACGTTCTTTTCTCGTTCCAAGTAAGTTTTCGTTATTCATGCCATAGTTTGCAAGTTTTGTTTTATGTCCATAGTTTATGTTATAGTAATAGTTTTGTTTTCTAAGCCAAGTTTTGAACCTCCCCTGTGAGCGCCTTTTGTTTATACCCTTTGTTTTTATAATATTTTCGAGTTAATAATAAAAGATGTCAGTACCTTTACGCCAGATTTGCACCACCGGAAAACAAACCACACCATAGTCCAAGTCATGACGTTTGGATTAAACGGATTGTTAAAGGGGAACATTATCACCAAACCTATGCAAGTGTCAATATATACCTTGATGTTGCAGAAAAAAGAGCATGTATTTTTTTAACCAATTTTCGAACTCTAAATGGGTGAATTTTGGCGAATTTAACGCCTGTCTGTTTATCGCTCATGTGGTGATGACGTCAGAACGTGACGTCTCCCAGGTAATACAGCCACCATTCTCATTTTCAACACATTACAAACACCGGGTCTCAGCTCTGTTATTTTCCGTTTTTTCGACTATTTTTTGGAACCTTGGAGACATCATGCCTCGTCGGTGTGTTGTCAGAGGGTGTAACAACACTAACAGGGAGGGATTCAAGTTGCACCACTGGCAAGAAATCTGCCAGCAGACCCCCATTAAATGTGCCAGAGTGTCTGCACATTTTACCGGCGATGCTAAGACAGACATGGCACAGAGATGTATGGATAACCTGCAGATGCATTTACAACGATTAAGTCAACGAAATCACAAAGCTGAGTTTTGTTGATGTTGTTGACTTATGTGCTAATCAGACATATTTGGTCGCAGCATGACTGCCAGCTAATCGATGCTAACATGCTACGCTAATCGATGCTAACATGCTATTTACGCTAGCTGTATGTACATTTGAAACTAGATACCCACATTTAATGCGAAACAAACACTTACCAATCGACGGATTGAAGTTGCTCCAGTGTCACAAGATGCGAAAGTCCTGATCGTTTGGTCTGCACATTTTATCAGCGATGCTAATAAAGCAGCCATGCTATGGGCCACTTCATTAGGTACACCGATGCTATGGCCGAATAGCGTCAATAGCTATTCGCCCAATAGCTTCAGTTTCTTCTCCAATTTAATTTTCGCTATCTGCCTCCATACTCCGACCATCTGTTTCAATACATGCGTAATCTGTTGAATCGCTTAAGCCGCTGGAATCCGAGTCTGAATCCGAGCTAATGTCGCTATATCTTGCTGTGGTAACCGCCATGTTGTTTGTATTGGCAGCACTGTATGACGTCACAGGGAAATGGACAGTCGCTTCGCAAATAGCGAAAATCATGAACTTTAAAGCTTTTTTTAGGGATATTCCGGGAGTTGTAAAATTTAGAAAACAACTTCGAAAAATAAAACAAGCCACTGGGAACTGATTTTTATCGTT
This sequence comes from Nerophis ophidion, assembly GCF_033978795.1. NCBI lineage: Eukaryota > Metazoa > Chordata > Actinopteri > Syngnathiformes > Syngnathidae > Nerophis > Nerophis ophidion. Next base: position 62,563,674 of record NC_084612.1, read on the forward strand.
TTTAACCCTTTTGAAATGGTGATAATGTTCCCCTTTAAGGTGACTATGTAGGTGTTATTTAATCCCTCATGATTTTAAAAGCCATATTTACAAGGTCGGACATTTGTTTTTTTATGCTTTAACTACAACATTACTAGATTTATTATCAATAATTCTTAATTTTCTGCAATTAATTCAGCTGAAGGAAGGTCTGGTTCTACATAAAAGCTATAAGCAAGGGTTTACTGTAGTCAAATAACTATCAGATCTCTGAGGATGGGAGCACAAGTCAGAGGACATTTCACAGAACAGTGTGAGTCCGAACCACAACATGGTCTGACCGCCAGTTCACAGATGGGTAATGTTAGCGCCTGAGGCCGGTCTCGACCCGCTACTTGCTTATTATAATCCTGCAGTGTTAGACCTTTTATGGCGTGACACAATATCAACACGACTTAATGTTCGCTTGAAAAGGAAAACGCGCTGATACTGGGCACAATAAAGTCAATAAGAGGGACGCAAAATCAATTCTCTGATGTTGTAGTTGTTAAAGTACTACAGGAAAAACATGATGAGGGAATCAAGCAGAATGCATTAAAATTTTATTTTTCAATAAAGACATATTATCAAAAGTCTTGCTTTATTCACTGACTTATATCTGCATGACGATTAAATTGCTTCTCGCAGCCATTTGCAATTCCTACTGGAAAAATGATGAAGAAAAAAACTATATTTTTTTGTTTTAATATATCTGTAGGAGGACAAACATGACACAAACCTTCCTAACTGTTAAAAATCCCACTGTGTATGTTAAACATGCTTCACTGATGGAGGCGTTTCTTAATGAAATTAATCAATGGATGTCCGCTAACTTTTTGCAACTCAACGCAAAAAAAAACGGAAATGCTGATTATCGGTCCTGCTAGACACCGACCTCTATTTAATAATACAACTTTAACATTTGACAACCAAACAATTAAACAAGGCGACTCGGTAAAAAATCTGGGTATTATCTTCGACCCAACTCTCTCCTTTGAGTCACACATTAAAAGCGTTACTAAAACGGCCTTCTTTCATCTCCGTAATATCGCTAAAATTCTCTCCATTTTGTCCTCTAAAGACGCTGAGATCATTATCCATGCGTTTGTTACGTCTCGCCTCGATTACTGTAACGTATTATTCTCGGGTCTCCCCATGTCTAGCATTAAAAGAATTACATGCGGCTGCTAGACTTTTGACAAGAACAAGAAAGTTTGATCATATTACGCCTGTACTGGCTCACCTGCACTGGCTTCCTGTGCACTTAAGATGTGACTTTAAGGTTTTACTACTTACGTATAAAATACTACACGGTCTAGCTCCATCCTATCTTGCCGATTGTATTGTACCATATGTCCCGGCAAGAAATCTGCGTTCAAAAGACTCTGGCTTATTAGTGATTCCTAAAGCCCAAAAAAAAGTCTGCGGGCTATAGAGCGTTTTCCTTTCGGGCTCCAGTACTCTGGAATGCCCTCCCGGTAACAGTTTGAGATGCTACCTCAGTAGAAGCATTTAAGTCTCCCCTTAAAACTCATCTGTATAGTCTAGCCTTTAAATAGACCTCCTTTTTAGACCAGTTGATCTGCCGCTTATTTTCTTTTTCTCCTCTGTCCCCCCTTCCCTTGCGGAGGAGGTCCGGTCCGATGGCCATGGATGAAGTACTGGCTGTCCAGAGTCGAGACCCAGGATGGACCGCTCGTCCAGAGTCGGGACCCAGGATGGACCGCTCGCCTGTGTATCGGTTGGGGACATCTCTACGCTGCTGATCCGACTCCGCTTGGGATGGTTTCTTGTGGACGGGACTCTCGCTGCAGACTTGGATCCGTTTTGAACTGAACTCTCGCGGCCGTGTTGGATCCACTATGGATTGAACTTTCACAGTATCATGTTAGACCCGCTCGACATCCATTGCTTTCGGTCCCCTCGGGAGGGGTGGTTGCCCACATTTGTGGTCCTCTCCAAGGTTCTCATAGTCATCATTGTCACCGACGTCCCAGTGGGTGTGAGTTTTCCTTGCCCTTATGTGGGTTCTTCCGAGGATGTCGTAGTCATAGTGGTTTGTGCAGTCCTTTGAGACATTTGTGATTTAGGGCTATATAAATAAACATTGATTGATTGATTGATGAGAGTACTTGGCAAGCACCGTTTTGTCCTACTATTCTCAGCGATCCTCAAACTTGTCGCAGTTTGTTTACATGTACAACTTTCTCCAATGCTGCCACAAAGATGTGTTTTACGCTACTGCGTCTTTGTCTTATTTTGTCCACCAAACGTTTTATGCTGTGCGTGAATGCACAAAAGGTGAGCTTTTTTGATTTTATGGATTTACCGAAGTGCTTATCAGGCGTATTTGGTAACCTTAACATGCTATTTAGGCTAACTGTATGTACATATTGCATCACTATGCCTCGTTTGTAGGTATATTTGAGCTCATTTAATTTCCTGTGGACTTACACTGAGACAAACTTTTAGGGAAATTGTTCCACACAGTAGCTCAGTTACAAATGATGGAAAAGATGGAAAGGACAATGCAGGTATAAAATAAACTTAAAGCAATCACACTACCTCTTGGTAAAAGTTCGAGATGCTACCTCAGTAGAAGCATTTAAGTCTCACCTTAAGACTCATTTGTATACTCTAGCCTTTAAATAGACCCCCTTTTTAGACCAGTTGATCTGCCGTTTCTTTGATTTTTCTCCTCTGTCCCCCTCGCCCTTGTGGACGGAGGCAGGGAGGAAACAGGTCCGGTGGCCATGGATGAAGTATTGGCTGTCCAGAGTCGGGACTCGGGAGTGGACCGCTCGTCCAGAGTCAGGACCCAGAAAGGACCGCTCGCTTGTGTATCGGTTGGGGACATCCCTGCGCTGCTGATCCGCCTCCGCTTGGGATGGTTTCCTGCTGGCTCCACTATGGACGGGACGCTTGCTACTATATTCATACTGTATTCGACTCATTAGTTTTCACCTGTCTCATAGGTTGGGTACACGCACCTGTTCTAATGAGGAGACTACTATTTAAGCCTGAGGCTGCCAGTTAGTCGCCATGGTGACAAAACAAACAAGAAAGTGCAAACAGGAACTAATGGAGTCTTTGACAGAAAATAACATAAAACATGATCCAGACCACAGATCATGACAAATATAATATATATAACCTATACAAGTAATATTTACATAATACATGTACAGTATAGGATAAATATTGATAAATGTTTATATCATATATACAATATATAACAATTACCATGTACGATATTACAGTATATGAAACAGCTGCAGCATAAAATAGAGAGTAAATCCAGCAGAAAATAGACATTATAAGAACAACAACACCCAGAAACGTTGCTGGTTTCGCTGGGCCAGAAAAGTAGCTATATTTGAAGGTGTCAGGTAATAGACATCAACTATGGCTGTATGGCGAGTTTACTTATGTCCTCTGTGTATTTAATCTATATTTGCATGTCTCATGACACATTATCTGTAAGTAATATTGGCTGCATTTGTTTGTGTGCCATGTTGTTCCAGACCACAGCAAATGTTACCCAGCTTGCAAAGATTGTAATAAATCCATTAGAAGAAAAAGCCCACCGTTTCTTTTAACTTGGACACAGACATCTATACCTTTTGGCCATTCTAGGCCGGTAATTTCCAGAAGTTATCTCATCCTGTGAGAAGCCTCCATTTCACTAATGATTTTTAATGTTGCAAAAATGTGTAGAATAAAAATCAAAATCCAACATTTCTGTTGATGAAGATTTGCATCAGCCTTTGATAGTAGGCTAATAAAGCTAATAATAATAATAGACACTTACATCATGTGTTAACTTCATTACAACACTTATATAAGACTTTTAAAGTCATTTTGATAGTAGGCTATTATAGCTAATATGGACACTTCCATCATGTGCTGCCTTCATTATAACAATTATATAAGATTTTTTATTTTTTGCGGCTCCAGACAGATTTTTTTTTAATGTTTTTTTGTTCCAATATGGCTCTTTCAACATTTTTGGGTGGGCGCCCCCTGCTGTAGGCTAATGTTGCGTTTTGTGGGCTTCTTTATTATTAGTGGATGGTCATTACAGGTCTCATTTAAAAGTTCTATTTGACCTTTCATGAAACAATAACCCAGAAGTAATTTGTCACAAAATAGATGCACCTGCAGTGATGAGGTGGCGACTTGTCCAGGGTGTACCCGGCCTTCCGCCGGAATGCAGCTGAGATCGGCTCCAGCACCCACCCCAGCCCCAAAAGGGACAAGCGGTAGAAAATGAATGGATGGATGGATAGATGCATCATATAAGACTTCCTTTTTTTCCTCTGCAGACTTTCCCTATTATATAATATTTGTATACATTTTTCATTAATTCAAATTGGTTTTTGCCGTGGGTGTTTGTTCAAATTAAAAATAGACATATTAATAACTAGTAAAAATAGTCCAACCCTCAAAAGTACTTGGGTCAGAGGAACAAAACACAGCACAACCAGAAAATGACAATTTGAAGTCTAAAAAGAAGTCAGCCACTGAATAATGAAATTAAAATATATTTTCATATATATATTTTTAAAGATATGAATATATTTTTCATATTGTGCCACACATTTTCAATGGGTCTGGACTACAGGCAGGCCAGTCTAGTACCTGCACTCGTTTACCATGAAGCCACGCTCCTTTAACACATGGTTTGGCATTGTCTTGCTGAAATAAGCAGGGGCGTCCATGATAGCGTTGCCTGGATGGCAACATATGTTGTTCCAAAACCTGTATGAACCTTTCAGCATTAATGGTGCCTTTGCATCAGTCCATCTTGGATGAGATCGGGCCCAGCGAAGCCGGCGGAGTTTCTGGGTGTTGTTGATAAAAGGCTTTCGCTTTGCATAGTAGAGTTTTAACTTGCTTTTACAGATGCAGCGATGAACTGTAGTTACTGACAGTGGTTTTCTAAAGTGATCCTGAGCTCATGTGGTGATATCCTTTACACTCTAATGTGGCTTTTTGATGCAATACCGTCTGAGGGATCGTAGGTCCGTAATAACATCGTTCAGAATCTCTGAACATTTTGATGATATTACGGACCAGAGATGGTGAAATCCCTAAATCCCTTGCAATAGCTCGTTGAGAAATGTTGTTCTTAAACTTGCTCACGCATTTGTTGACCCTCGCTCCATCCTTGTTTGTGAATGACTGAGCATTTAATGGAAGCTGCTTTTATACGCAATCATGGCACCCACCATTTCCCAATTAGCCCGTTCCACCTGTAGGATGTTCCAAATAAGTGTTGGATGAGCGATCCTTAACTTTCTTGGTCTTTTTTGCCACTTGTGCCAGCTTTTTTGAAAGGCGTTGCAGGCATCAAATTCCCAATGAGCTAATATTTGCATAAAAGTTGGGTTGTAATCCAAATGGCACCACTTTGGATGTGTCACCCCAAAAAGTAAACAAAAAAAAAGATGACAGTCTCCTTCACTGAGGACAACGGTACCCGCTTATCTCAACACAAGCGGTTGTCTACATAACAGTGCTGTTTGTGCTGACATGACAATATATCATACTCTTATCTAACGGAGTTTCGGCAGTAATTTGATATATGTCTTGGCTCCAGTGAAGATAAAGCTAATTTTTTCTCACTATTGCCAACAGTACCAGTGAAATAATAAATGTCTGCATAATCCATTTTCCCGACTTGCTTTTATGTTGACGTTTACTTTTCTACTGAACAGAAAGTCTCTAAGGTAAAGGTTTTACTGCCTTGTGACCATAAACATTAGTTGTAGTTGACAATGACACTCTCTGACACAATTTGATGCCTGCGACATGTTTCAAAAAAGCTGGCACAAGTGGCAAAAAAGACGGAAAAAGTTGAGGAATGCTCATCAAACACCTATTTGGAACATCCCACAGGTGAACAGGCTAATTGGGAACAGGTGGGTGCCATGATCTGGTATAAAAGCAGCTTCCATGAAATGCTCAGTCATTCACAAACAAGGAATGGGGCGAGGGTCACCACTTTGTGAACAAATGCGTGAGCAAATTGTCGAACAGTTTCAGAACAACATTTTTAAACGTGCTATTGCAAGGAATTTAGGGATTTCACCATCTATGGGCTTCACGGTGGCAGAGGGGTTAGTGCGTCTGCCTCACAATACGAAGGTCCTGCAGTCCTGGGATCAAATCCAGGCTCGGGATCTTTCTGTGTGGAGTTTGCATGTTCTCCCCGTGAATGCGTGGGTTCCCTCCGGGTACTCCGGCTTCCTCCCACTTCCAAAGACATGCACCTGGGGATAGGTTGATTGGCAACACTAAATTGGCCCTAGTGTGTGAATGTGAGTGTGAATGTTGTCTGTCTATCTGTGTTGGCCCTGCGATGAGGTGGCGACTTGTCCAGGGTGTACCCCGCCTTCCGCCCGATTGTAGCTGAGATAGGCGCCAGCGCCCCCCGCGACCCCAAAAGGGAATAAGCGGTAGAAATGGACCATCTATGGTCCGTAATATCATTAAAAGGTTCAGATAATCTGGAGAAATCACTGCATGTAACATTGAATGCCCGTGACCTTCAATCCCTCAGGCGGTACTGCATCAAAAACCACCATCAATATGTAAAGGATATCACCTCATGGGCTCAGGAACACTACAGAAAACCACTGTCAGTAACTACAGTTCATCGCTACTTTACTATGCAAAGCGAAAGCCATTTTTCAACAACACCCAGAAAAGTTGCTGGCTTCGCTGGGCCTGAGCTCATCTAAGACGGACTGATGCAAAGTGGAAAAGTGTTCTGTGGTCTGTCGAGTCCACATTTCAAATTGTTTTTGGAAACTGTGGACGTCGAGGAAAAGAACCATCCGGACTGTTATAGGCAAAAAGTTCAAAAGCCAGCATCTGTGATGTTATGGGGGTGTATTAGTGTCCAAGGCATGGGTAACTTACACATCTTTAAAGGCACCATTAATGCTGAAAAGTACAAACAGGTTTTGGAACAACATATGTTGCCATCCAAGCAACGTCTTTTTCATGGACGCTCCTGCTTATTTCAGCAAGACAATGCCAAGCCACGTGTTACAACAGCGTGGCTTCGTAGTAAAAGAGTGCGGGTACTAGACTGGCCTGCCTGTATTCCAGACCTGTCTCCCATTGAAACCGTGTGGCGCATTATGAAGCCTAAAATACCACAACGGAGACCCCGGACTGTCCAGGGTGTACACCGCCTTCCGCCCGAATGCAGCTGGGATAGACTCCAGCCCCCCCCCCCCCCGCTACCCCAAAAGGGACAAGCAGTGGATATGGATGGAGGGATGGACTTACTTATGGTATGTTTACTATTTAGTTGTTCACTGTTCCGTTACAAACAGAGAACAAGGAAATGGGGTACAACTGCTAACTGAAAAAGGGGTACACTGCAAAAAGTCAGTGTTCAAACACAAGAAATGATTACTTTAAAAACTTAGTTTCAAACTTGTGAGTGTTGATGACATGGCTTTGCATCAGTTGATACTCTAGTTTCCAGCAGGTTTTACTCAATATTGTCACGCCCAGGCGATCATGTTTTGTCTTGGTCATGCTATGTTTTGTTTTTTGGACACTCAATTCCTGTTTTGCACTTCCTGGTTTGTGTTTGTTTCCATAGTAACTCATTAGTTTTCACCTTGTCTCCAAGTCACACCCCGGTCCTCAGTTCTCACACCTGCTAATCATTATCATAGCTATTATTTAAACCACAGCTGCCGGTTCTTCGTCCTGGCAACTTTGTACCTACCTACATGCCTCCATATTCCCATCTGCTTCATGCCATGTTATGCTGTTCGTTTTGTCCACACCACGTAAGTTTTGTTGTTCATGCCATAGTGCAAGTGTTTTTGTTCAGGTTTATAGTTTGCAGCCTTTGTGCTAGTTGTTTGTTTTTTGTAGCCAAGTTTTTGTTCTCCGCCATTGTGCGCGCCCTTTTGTTTGCCTTTTTTGAGAAACGACCCTTGTCCAAGTCCAAGCTTGACAAATATAGGTCATCAAATCTCAGCAACAAGCTGTAATATCTTACGGAGATCATTTAGGAGCAAAACCCTTAAAACAAGTAAAACACTCTAACATAAAATCTGCTTGGTGAGAAGAATTATCTTATCCGACAGAAAATAAGCAAATATCCAACTTATTTGAGATATTTAATCCTACTTAGATTTCAGTTTTTGCAATGTAGGATTTTAAATAAGTACTGCTTCTTCCTACTCCTTTTCGGACGCGCTGGAGTGAAACGACTGGAAATATGTGACGCGTTACGTTGAAATTCTATGCATATTCAAACTGAACTTAAAAATGGAAGTCATTTTATTTAAAAAAATAAAGATGATTCAAAAAAACAAAAACGAGTTGCAGGCTGATAAAAAGTCCCCTGCACCCCAACTCGGGCCCCCCCCTCCCCCCCCCTGCACGATACACTATGACGTGCATGTGTCTCGGGACCATGTGACCTATCCCGAGTGACACGTGACCGCGTTGTCTTGAGGCAGGGTTTGATATTGAAAGGTCCATCTTCTCTCCTCTCGCTCTGCACAAAACAAGCCGTCGTGCGTTATGACAATGTCGTGATTATTTGCCTAATTATGTTGCTAAATGTGACCCCTGGCGTTATTCTGCCTTTGTATGTGCATAATTGGGCTTTTTTTTTTTTCTACCCCCACCCCCACCCCCCCAACCTCCCGTCCCCTTCCTCTCTGCGTTGTGTTGTGCACAAACATGCTGTAGGCTGGAGGCTGTCAAGGGTGATTTGAAGTTACACAAATGCCATGCAAATGCATGTAGACTCATGTATGGTTTCTACATCCCGAGCAGACAAAACCGGGCGCTTTTATGTAATTTCAAATATATTGTTTCGTACCGTTTGTCTGCGCACGGCGAATCGGGCCGCGCCTATTGGCCAGGCGACGTGTCCCCCGCTTGGCGTGCGGCATCAGGACCCCCTCGGTTGTCATGGAACGTCTTGCAATGTTTTTGTAGCCCGCGGCTCGCTCTCCCCTCCCCACTCCCTCCCCCGCACCTCCTTTCTGTCTGTCTGCATCACTCCGCTGACTTCTTTGCCTCCTTTCTCCCCTCCCTTACTCCCGGGATAAATAGGAAGTATTTGAAGGCGCCGTGCCTTCCTGCCCACTAAAAACTACATCTGTCAGTGCCACGGAGCTTGTTTGCTTTGGCTAATGTGCCATTGTCTTGCCTGGGCCGCCTGGAGATACGCCTGACCCGATTTAAAAAAAATAAAATAAAAAGTAGGAAGCGAGATGGGAATTTTCATGCCGTGTGCGAATGAAGGAGTGTGTTGTTGCAGCATGTGACAAAAAAAAAAAGCCGGCCTGTGTGATTCATTGTGCCATTAGCAGATGCAACGCTTCCACGCTATTTGGATCATGCTTGCTTCACATCTCGTTTAGTCTTCAAGTCTTTATTGGTCCACGTCTGGATGATAATGTCATACAAGTAATCTTTATAGGAGCTAGTGTTGGAACCTGTGACGTGCAGTGAACTATACTATCTTTTTTTTTTAACTTAAATTCATATGAGTAGTTCTAACCAGGGCTTCACGGTGGCAGAGGGGTAGTGCAGGGGTGCCCATTACGTCGATCGCGAGCGCGGGGGGTGTGTCAGTCGATCTCGAGCCAGGCTTTTAAAAAAAATAGACCTAAAAATTAGTGATCATCAATCTTCACCAAGACGTCACTTAAATGACATTCACGGTACCGGAGGGTCTTGTGAGATGACGCTGCCTGCTGCAAGATCATTATTATTAAAATATGACCGAGAGGAAAGCGAGAAACACTTTTTATTTCAACAGACTCTCGCGCCGTACCTTCCGTCAAAACTCTAAAGGCCGACTGCACATTTCCTATCTTCAGAATAAAAGCCCTGCTTCATGCTGCCTGCGCTAACTAAATACAGAGTCTCGGAAAACTGGCGTGCACAAGCGATCCCTCAGAGACTCTTATTTTGTTAGCGCAGGCAGCATGAAGCAGGGCTTTTATTGTGAAGATAGGAAATGTGCAGTCGGCCTTTAGAGTTTTGACGGAAGGGACGGCGCAAAAGTCTGTTGAAATAAAAAGTGTTTCTCGCCTTCCTCTCTGTCATTTTTTCATAATAATGAACTGGCAGCAGCCAGCGTCATCTCACAAGACCCTCGGGTGCCGTGAATGTCAATCAAGCAAGCTACGGAATTTGCCGCCAATGTTTTTCTTGTAAAGTGTATGGAAGCTGGATTAATTAGATGCCAAAAACCAACCACTTTCATGTGGTATTGTACAGAAAGGAGAACTTTTTTTCTCCTCCATTCGAAAATGTGGGCGTTATCATCATTACTGTCTGATTCCAATCAATGCAAGTCATCAGAATCAGGTAATACACCAACTTATATTCTTGTCTTCGTGAAAGAAAGACATCTATATGTGTTACACATGCTCGTATTATCATTAAACACATTTAACTTGTTTACAAAAATGTCTCTTTCATAAATAAATAAATATAAAAGATATATATAAATGAGGTAGATCCCCTCGAGTTGGTTAATTGAAAAGTAGCTCGCCTGCAGAAAAAGTGTGGGCACCCCTGGGTTAGTGCATCTGCCTCACAATACGAAGGTCCTGCAGTCCTGGGTTCAAATCCAGGCTCGGGATCTTTCTGTGTGGAGTTTGCATGTTCTCCCCGTGAATGCGTGGGTTCCCTCCGGGTACTCCGGCTTCCTCCTACCTCCAAAGAAATGCACCTGGGGATAGGTTGATTGGCAAGACTAAAAATTGGCCCTAGTGTGTGAATGTGAGTGTGAATGTTGTCTGTCTATCTGTGTTGGCCCTGCGATGAGGTGGCAACTTGTCCAGGGTGTACCCTGCCTTCCGGCCGACTGTAGCTGAGGTAGGCGCCGGCGCCCCCCGCGACCTCAAAAAAAGGCAATAAGCAGTAGAAAATGGATGGATGGATGGATAGTTCTAACCATTGTTGATTTACAAACCCCGTTTCCATAAGAGTTGGGAAATTGTGTTAGATGTAAATATAAACAGAATACAATGATTTGCAAATCATTTTCAACCCATATTCAGTTGAATATGCTACAAAGACAACATATTTGATGTTCAAACTGATAAAACTTTTTTTTTTTGCAAATATTCATTAACTTTAGAATTTGGTGCCAGCAACATGTGACAAAGAAGTTGGGAAAGGTGGCAATAAATACTGATCAAGTTGAGAAATACTCATCAAACACTTATTTGGAACATCCCACAGGTGTGCAGGCTAATTGGGAACAGGTGGGTGCCATGATTGGGTATAAAAGCAGCTTCCATGAAATGCTAAGTAATTCACAAACAAGGATGGGGTGAGGGTCACCACTTTGTAAGCAAATTGTCGAACAGTTTTAGAACAACATTTCTCAACGAGCTATTGCGAGGAATTTAGGGATTTGACCATCTACGGTCCGTAAAATCATCAAAAAGTTGAGAGAATCTGCACGTAAGCGATGATATTACGGACCTTTGATCCCTCAAGCGGTACTGCATCAAAAACCGAAATCAGTGTATAAAGGATATCACCAGATGGGCTCGGGAACACTTCATAAAACCACTGTCAGTAACTACAGTTGGTCGCTACATCTGTAAGTGCAAGTTAAAACTCTGCTATGCAAAGCAAAACCCATTTATCAACATCACCAAGGAACAAAGAGGAAAATAACCATCCGGATTGTTTTGGCCGCAAAGTTCAAAAGCCAGCAGCTGTGATGGTATGGGGGTGTATTAGTGCCCAAGGCATGGGTAACTTACACATCTGTGAAGGCACCATTAATGCTGAAAGGTATATACAGGTTTTGGGGCAACATATGTTGTCATCCAAGCAACATTATCATGGATACCCCTGCTTATTTCAGCAAGACAAAGCCAAGCCACGTGTTACAACAGCGTGGCTTCGTAGTAAAAGGGTGCGGGTACTTTCCTGGCCAGCCTGCAATCCAGACCTGTCTCCCATCGAAAATGTGTGGCGCATTATGAAGCGTAAAATATGACAGCGGAGACCTTGGACTGTTTAACGAATAAAGCTCTACATAAAACAAGAATGGGAAAGAATTCCACTTTCAAAGCTTCAACAATTAGTTTCCTCAGTTCCCAAAACATGTATTGAGTGTTTTTAAAAGAAAAGACAATGTAACACAGTGGTGAACATGCCCTTTCCCAACTACTTTGGCACGTGTTGCAGCCAAGAAATTTTAAGTTAATTATTATTTGCAAAAAAAAAAATGAACATCAAATAAATTGTCTTTGTAATGCATTGAACTGAATACGGGTTGAAAAGGATTTGCAAATCAATGTATTCAGTTTATATTTACATCCAACACAATTTCCCAAACTATATGGAAACGGGGTTTGAAGGATGCACATTAGAATAACAGTAAAACGAAGGGACTAAGTTGCTTTCATAAAAACGGTATCATAATGATATTATTGTTTGACAAATTGGTCCAAAAAGTATTTGACATAGTTGATATTAAATACTTTTTGTTCCCATTTTCTTTTAACAAAATAAATCAAGTTTTGTGAGTGTATCTTACCTTTCGGTATTTGGACCTGAAGCAGCAATAACACCCACAAACGCTGGCTTGCTCTAATAAAAATGCCATGTTTGTTATGAATACAGTTGAAAAAAAAAAAAAAAGGCTGGCTTCCGCTGGAGAGACGTGTGTCTTCTAGCTTTAGCGTCCCCATTTCTCCCAGTGTGGCGAGTCAGATTACTGCTGAGGCATTGAACAATACATCTCCCCCTACTGTGAGGCAGAGGTATTCGCTGCCTCATGGCCTGCCTTTTCCCAGTGGCATCAAGCACGCGCCCCCTCTCACAAACACGCTCGATACACTTTGTGTATAGCCTTGGAGGCACCACCTGTGTCTGCCTCACTTCTGGTCTGCGCAACTCACCCATGAAGGAGACGACGCTGGACCTCCAGGAGAGAAGCATGAAGGACAATCTGGTCTTCGCAGGAATATCGGATAAGACAGAGGAAGATCCAAAGGAAACCATCAAGTCCTACATGGAACCATAGCTCTAGCTTCCAGCGGACACCCTCAAGCTCTTCACCTTCCACCGCGTCCACTGGCTTGGATCCAAGAAGCCGGATAATCGTAGCAAAATTCGAACACTTCAGGCAGAAGGAGCAGGTGAGGAGCCGGGGGCGAGAGCTGAAAGGTTTCAACTTCAGCATCAACGACCGGTTTCCCAAGGAAATCCTCGACAGACGCCGCCATCTGTTTCCGCTTCGCGATAAATTTATTGCCGAAGGATGCCGTGCTGTCCGCGCGGTGGATAAACTTTTTATTAACGGTCAACTTTACCAAGATCCGGAAGCCACACTGTGGCTGTATTATTAACATCTAATACCCCAATACCTCTATAACTGATACCAGTAGTTCAGCCGAGATATGTTCATTTGAAAATTAGATTTACAGCCTCGAAATCGTGTTATTGTTTTCATTTAGATGCACAATTTTAACCAATCAGAAAGTCCGTGAGTGTGTCACATCCAGGATGCCAGTTACGCACCGCCATCTTCGACTAGCTAATAATATAATAATGATAATAATACTAGAATAGATTCATATCAAGCTTTTCTATTATTAGATACTCAAAGCGCTCACAGAGAAGTGGGAACCCATCATTCATTCACACCTGGTGGTGGTAAGCTACATATGTAGCCACAGCTGCCCTGGGGTAGACTGACGGAAGCGTGGCAGCCAAGTTGCACCTACGGCCCCTCCGACCACCACCTGTCATTCATTCATCATTCATTCACCAGTGTGAGCGGCACCGGGGACAAGGGTGAAGTGTCCTGCCCAAGGACACAACGGCAGCGATTTGGATGTCCATAGGCGGAGAGCAAAGCTGCTGCCCTCAGGTTTCTGGCACGGCCGCTCTACCCACTACGCCAGGGGTCGGGAACCTTTTTGGCCGAGAGAGTCATACAAGCTAAATATTTTAAAAAGTATTTCCTTGACAACCATGCAATTTTTTTTTAAGACTGAATACAACTAAATGCGTGCATTTTTAAGTAAGACCAATATTTTTAGTGTATAATAAGTCTCCTATTCTTTTTAAGTGAAGTGAAGTGAATTATATTTATATAGCGCTTTTCTCTAGTGACTCAAAGCGCTTTACATAGTGAAACCCAATATCTAAGTTACATTTAAACCAGTGTGGGTGACACTGGGAGCAGGTGGGTAAAGTGTCTTGCCCAAGGACACAACGGCAGTGACTAGGATGGCGGAAGCGGAATCGAACCTGCAACCCTCAAGTTGCTGGCACGGCCGCTCTACCAACCGAGCTATGCCAAAGCTAACCAACAATACATGAAATACTTCTTACATTAATGCGACTTCTTGAACAGGTGCGGTACAAACCGGATGGATGGATTAAAATGCATGAGAATGTTTTAAATTTTGAACGTTATTTTTGACACTGTGATTACCAACGGAATTATTCATTACTTACCGTGTTAAGCAATGTCAGCTAAGATTTACCTCAGAGCCAGGTGCAGTCATCAAAAGAGCCACATCTGGCTCTAGAGCCATAGGTTCCCTACCCCTGCACTACGCCATGCCGCCCCCTACTGCCACTGGTGAAGTTACTAAACATGTCAGACCTTAGTAAATCTATAAGGCTTTGTTACAATTCTTAACTTATTCATGACAAAGTCAGGAACAAAACGAGGATTTGTATCGGGAATGCCTTTGAAAGATGGAGACAATTGAAGGCCGAGAAGATTTTTTTCATCTGACGCCAAACTTGCTCATTTCCTCCTCCATAGGTAAGTAAGGCATTTAATTTTTCTTATTACTTGTAATAAATGGAAATTGACATTTTGTACGTGAACTATATTTTCCAATACAGTCTATAATCTTGTTTAACAAAGCTAGTATGTTCGTGCAACGAATGCTTAGCATGCTAGCCCGGTCAATGACACATCTACATATAAGCTAACGGGGAAAATATATGCCTGTCAGCCTGTATGTGGATGTGTAATTCAACTGCCAGGGCAAAACATATCATTTTCGACAAATAAAACCTATGTGGATATGGGTAGTGTCAGTACCTATTTTGTTGTCAATATGCTAATACGCTGAGAATATGGGTACCAACATTAGCACTGCTGTCATCATGACAATGTGAAACTTTTGGAGACAGCCAAATCACATGAAAACATAATTCCTCATTCTTGTTTGCATATTTTGGACTGCATGTACCAAGTTATATGGCAATCTGAAACGTTTGAAACAGTATTCACTATGGATTGAACTTTCACAGTATCATGTTAGACCCGCTCGACATCCATTGCTTTCGTCCTCTCCAAGGTTCTCATAGTCATCATTGTCACCGACGTCCCACTGGGTGTGAGTTTTCCTTGCCCTTATGTGGGCCTACCGAGGATGTCGTAGTGGTTTGTGTTGTGGATTGTGCAGCCCTTTGAGACAATAGTGATTTAGGGCCATATAAGTAAACATTGATTGATTGATTGATATTCTGTAGGCATACCTTGATAAGATGTCTCGTCTTCAGTTTTGGGCGTACATTGGGCTGCTAAGCATGCTCTACTTACGGCGTGGCGCAGTGGAAGAGTGGCCGTGCGCAACCCGAGCGTCCCTGGTTCAAATCCCACCTAGTACCAACCTCGTCACGTCCGTTGTGTCCTGAGCAAGACACTTCACCCTTGCTCCTGATGGGTGCTGGTTGGCGCCTTGCATGGCAGCTCCCTCCATCAGTGTGTGAATGTTTGTGTGAATGGGTAAATGTGGAAGTAGTGTCAAAGCGCTTTGAGTACTTTGAAGGTAGAAAAGCGCTATACAAGTACAACCCATTTATATTTACCAGTATAACCGTTGCTGGTGTTGGTTGTAGTTTGTTTTAGTCTTAATTTTTAGATTGTACTGACAGTAACCATATGATTGCCATTTGTTGTGATATTGACCGCAGGTTTGACGTACTTCTTCCTGAAAATAGCCACATTTTTAGAGATGTGTTATTGACAAAACGCTTGTCTATTCAGCTGTAAGGGTACGAGCACCTCAACCCTTGTCTTTGCAGTCTATTCAATTAAATATAGGTTGAAAAGGATTTGCAAATCATTGTATTTTGTTTTTATTTACAATTTACACAATATGCCAACTTCACTGGTTTTGGGATTTGTACAAACGGACCGAGTACAAACATTAGCAATACCAGCACTAGGGTTAAGACCAAGCTCTACAAAGTCCAGCACGTTGTATCTCGATTGTCCCTCTGCTCACACGTCTATGTCGCGCCAAGAAATCTGCTTTCAAAGAACTCCGGCTTATTAATAATTCCCAGATCCCCAAAAAAGTCTGTGGGCTATAGAGCGTTTTCTATTCGGGCTCCAGTACTTTGGAATGTCCTACCGGTAACAGTTAGAGATGCTACCTCAGTAGAAGCATTTAAGTCCCATCTTAAAACTCATTTGTATACTCTAACCTTAAAATAGACCCCCCTTTTTAGACCAGTTGATCTGCCGTCTCTTTCCTGCTTAGCCCCCATCTCCCTTGTGGAAGGGGAGGTACACTTCCGGGGGCCATAGATGAAGTGCTGGCTGTCCAGAGTCAGGACCCTGGGTGGACCACTTGCCAGTGCATCGGCTGAGGACAACTCTGCGCTGCTGGACCCGCTATGGACTGGACTCTCACTTTCATGTTAGATTCGCTATGGACTGGACTTTCACAATATTATGCGAGACCCAGTCGACGTCCATTGCACCGGTCTCCCCTAGAGGGAGGGTGGGTCACCCACATCTCCGAGGTTTGTCATAGTCATCCCACTGGGTTGAGCTTTTCCTTTCCCTGATGTGGGCTCTGAACCGAGGACGTCGTTGTGGCCCGTACAGCCCTTTGAGACACTTGTGATTTAGGGCTATATAAATAAACATTGATTGATTGAACAATTTAACCTCATTGCTGCCCATCACCTGGTGGAGTTATTTGGGCGTTGTCCAATGAAACCGAAAGTTAACCTAAGCATGTGTCTTGGGTGGGGACACATTCGTCCACTCTCGCTTCAGCTCTTTCATGGCACCTCTTCTCACCATCGAAACCAAGTGAGATACTAAGAGTGTGTATTTCGAAGGTTAAAAATAGTAGGTGTACTCATTGTCGTTTGTCGTTAAATAGAACAAATTGAATATAGAGTGAGACCCCACTCTGCATTAAGGTGGAAAATATTCCCCCCAACAGTACAGTGTGTTTCATGAAGGTATAGTTATTCTCAAACTTTGCACGGAAGTTCACTCGGGGATGACACCACCAGTTTATGACGTAAATATCATCGTAAGGATGGGCTTCAGTTTTAACCGCAGGAAGTGTGTGACAGAAGCAAGCCGATACGCTCGGAAGCGAAATGACAGAGACAGATTACAGATTAAAGTGTGCCACATCTACTCTCTAACTCTTTTCTCATGGTGAATGGTACCCCCCCCCCCACCCCTCTCCCCTTCCCCCTTATTTTGGGTAGGGAGATAAAGTACTGGGAAACAGTGATCCAGGCTGGAGTGTGCAGAGCTGGAGCAGACTGTTAATGGCGCCCTGTGAATTAGGAGTCGGTTCTGCTGGTTTACCATTTGAATGATGGAGAGGCTTGGGAAGGTCGGCGAGCTGCGGGGGCACAAAGAGACGCTTCACTCCGGTGGGCATCTACGTGTCTAAATATTTGCCGGCGGGCACACAAACGTGGGCAATTAACACTGTACGACACCCCAAATGGAAGATAAATGATTTTTGGGGTGGGTTGCGGTTAAATGGTGACTGTGTTGCAAAGTAGGTTCATCAAGTAAAGGCGGTGGCACACAAATTCTCAGTGTGGCAACAATTTTACGTACTTGTGCCAAAGATTTTACGACAGCAATAAAACTATTTTTATATGTACATACTGTATTTTCCGGACCATAGCACGCACTGGATTATTTTATTATTATTTGTTCCTATATAAGGTGCACCGGATTACATGGCGCATTAAAGGAGTCATATTATTTAAAAACATTTCTAAATGTAAAACACTTCCTTGTGGTCTACACAACATGGTGGTTCTTTGGTCAAAATGTTGCATGGATTATGTTTTACAGATCATCTTCAAGCCGGTTTCTGACAGTCGGTGGTCTTATTTACGTGGCTCACCTTTGGCAGCGTCTTCTCCCCATCATCTTTGTTGTAGCGGTGTAGCGTGCAAGGATGGCAGTGGAAGAAGTGTCAAAAGATGGAGATAACTGTTTTAATAACGTTCAGACTTTACTTAAATCAATAACGGAGCAGCATCTCCTCATCCGGAAACAACAAGGCCGGAAATGTGTCCCGTGAAAAACCCTCCGACCGGAAATCTCTAATAACTAAAGTTCCTTGGGTGAATAATATCAACTCACTACACCGGTATCGGCAGCGTCTTCTCCCCGTCATCTTTGTTGTAGCGGTGTAGCCTGCAAGGACGGCAGTGGAAGAAGTGTCAAAAGATGGAGATAACTGTTTTAATAACGTTCAGACTTTACTTCAATCAATAACGGAGCAGCATCTCCTCATCCGGAAACAACAAGGCCGGAAATGTGTCCCGTGAAAAACCCTCCGACCGGAACTCTCTAATAACTAAAGTTCCTTGGGTGAATAATATCAACTCACTACACCGGTATCGGCAGCGTCTTCTCCCCGTCATCTTTGTTATAGCGGTGTAGCGTGCAAGGACGGCAGTGGAAGAAGTGTCAAAAGATGGAGCTAACTGTTTTAATAACATTCAGACTTTACTTCAATCAATAAAACAGCAGCATCTCCTCATCCGGAAACAATAAGCCAGAAATGTGTCCCGTGAAAAACCCTCCCACCGGAAATCTCTAATAACTAAAGTTTCTTGGGTGAATAATATCAACTCACTACACCGGTATCGGTAGCGTCTTCTCCCCGTCATCTTTGTTGTAGCGGTGTAGCGTGCAAGGACGGCAGTGGAAGAAGTGTCAAAAGATGGAGCTAACTGTTTTAATGACATTCAGACTTTACTTCAATCAATAACGGAGCAGCATCTCCTCATCCGGGAACAACAAGGCTGGAAATGTGTCCCTTGAAAAAATGTCCGACTAGAACGCTCTAACAACTAAAGTTCCTTGTGTGAATAATGTCAACTCACTACAGCTTTTTTTAAAGCTTTCATGGTGAGTTTACTGACAGATATAAGTAAGAACTTTACACTACTTTATTTTAGAAATGGCAACAGCGAAGGATGAATGTCCCATAACAAGAAGATAGAGAAAAAGAAGAAAATTATCGACTACGGCGTCCCCACAAACTGCAAAGGCGGACACACGCAATTTTTCAGGATTTACACAGATCCCAAATACAAATCAGCAGTTACCAGAAAGTAAGAAAAGTTGCTTTTGCATAATGTTCCGAGACAAAACGCCAGATAATATCTTACCTTATACACAAATCATAATAATACCTTTATGTTTAAAGCGCATCGAGCGGAGCGGCTTCATAGCTTACCAAAGTCGTACTAAAACATTTTGATGGATTCTTAAGCGCCGTGTGTAATGTTCTATATTTTCAATCGAACATTTAAAAATGTTGGTGTTGTTTACTTGAGACCGATCACACTTATCTCTTATAATTGACTACCATCTACTGGGCACACTTATCATTACACCTTGTACCAAATCAAATAGCTTCGAGGTGGGTAAGCTCAACCAAATCGTGTTAAAAAGATTTTAAGTGCGCCTTATAGCCCAGAAAATACGGTAATCAGGAATCCTCTTAAAGTACCAATACAGTGGAAAAACAAGTTGCATGCCTATTTGTGTTTCCTTGTATCCATTAAACCATATCCGATCATATTTACAATCCGCAAAGTATAAGAAAATACCGTCTAAACATCACAAAATGCCACAAATTCAGTAAGCCATTGTGAATATGCCGCTCGGAATATCTTTGGACATTTCCGTAGATTCTACGTCAAGATAGTAACGCTTCTGCACTCCGACCACATTATCAGGTAAGTCATTCTGGAAATTATAACAATTAGAGAGAGGTGTGCTGTTTATCATTCGCAATTCTTACGTAAGACAAGAATACAAAATCTTTGACTATTTTATGAGTTTGAAATAATAATTAAGTAGTTGACAATTCCCAATCCGATATCATCGGCCATAAATGCTTTTAAATATAATATCGGAAATTATCGGTATCCGTTTCTAAATTATCGGTATCGCTTTACAAAAGTAAAATTTATGACTTTTTAAAACGCCGCTGTGTACACGGACGTAGGGAGAAGTACAGAGCACCATAAACCCATAAACCCCACCTCAACCCCGCCCACCTCAACCTCCTCATGATCTGTCAGGGAGAGCATGTCCCAAATTCAAAGCTGCTGTTTTGAGGAATGTTAAAAAAAAATTTAAAAAAATAGCTGTGCCATGTTGGCATTTGTTTTCCATAACTTGAGTTGATTTATTTTGGAAAACTTTGTTACATTGTTTATTGCATCCAGCGGCCCATCACAACAAATTAGGAATAATAATGTGTTAATTCCACGACTGTATACATCGGTATCGGTAATTAAGAGTTGGACAATATCGGATATCGGCAAAAAAGCCATTATCGGACATTTCTACCCTATTTACATGTCATAACCTGAAAGTTAACCAAATGTGAGAGATATTGTTATTATAAGCGCTAACGCGGACGGCTTATTT
The DNA here is from genome assembly GCF_033978795.1 of Nerophis ophidion. Lineage (NCBI taxonomy): Eukaryota > Metazoa > Chordata > Actinopteri > Syngnathiformes > Syngnathidae > Nerophis > Nerophis ophidion. Next base: position 62,584,423 of record NC_084612.1, read on the forward strand.
TAGAGGCGGATTAATAGTAGTGAGCCAATGCTAACTTATGCTGCTATTGTTGAGACACCGAGCCGGTGGCTGCTTCTTCTTCGACTCAAACTTGCTAAAAATAAATTCTAAACTATAATTAATGCATCGTGAGTTGTAGAAATTATTGGAAACTCAAGACAGCCATGGCATTATGTTTTTTACAAGTGTATGTAAACTTTTGACCACGACTGTATGTCTGCTAGTAGGTGGCATTGTGCAGTCCTTATATCCACACCATAATAATACTCGTATGTTTAATGGGCCAAAAATCTATTAACTTACCAACATCGTACTAAAAACCTTTCAACAGATTTTTGACCACCGTGAGTAATGTTCTATATTCTCAATGCAACATTGAAAGTTTTGGTGTTGTTTACTGCATACATATTGCAGTCTATACATATCTCTTATGTGTGACTGCCATCTACTGGTCACACTTATCATTAAACCATGTACCAAATAAAATTGCTTCCAGGTCGGTAAGCACAATCAGAATCAAGCCGTACTTTATGCGCACCAGATTATAAGGCGCACTGTCGATTTTTGTGAAAATGAAAGGATTTTAAGTGCGCCTTATAGTCCGAAATATATGGTACATATATTTTTTGAGAATTTTTTTTATTAGAGAATTAGGTCTCAGCAGTTTGTAGTGTTTTTTCATCAATTCAAACAATCATTAAAAGCCTACTGAAATGAGATTTTCTTATTCAAACGGGGATAGCAGGTCCATTCTATGTGTCATACTTGATCATTTCGCGATATTGCCATATTTTTGCTGAAAGGATTTAGTAGAGAACGTCGACGATAAAGTTCACAACTTTTGGTGCTGATAAAAAAGCCTTGCCTGTACCGAGAGTAGTAGACGATATGTGCGTGACGTGACGGGTTGTGGAGCTCCTCACATCCTCACATTGTTTACAATCTTAGCCAGCAGCAGCTAGAGCGATTCGGACATAGAAAGCGACAATTTCCCCATTAATTTGAGCGAGTAAGAAAGATTCGTGGATGAGGAAAGTGAGAGTGAAGGACAGAAAAAAAAAAAAGACTATACAGTCGGAGCTTTTCAGATTTTATTAGACACATTTACTAGGATAATTCTGAAAAATCCCTTATCTGCTTATTGTGTTACTAATGTTTTGGTGAGATTATATGGTCGCACTTGTACAACCTGAAAGTCCTGCCACCTTTCTTCAGCACCAGTCGACGGGTGGTGGCGATGCCCATCTCTGCCCTTCGCAAGGGACCCTCTTCGAAACACGATCTTTCAAAATGATCGCTGCATAATACACTGTACTTTGTGTGTGTTGTGCAATCCAACCGTGTTCGCTTGACCGCTCTGTTCCATGGTAAAGCTTCACCGACATCTTTCGGGAATGTAAACAATGAAACTCCGGCTGTGTTTGTGTTGCTAAAGGCGGCCGCAATACACCGTTTCCCACCTACAGCTTTCTTCTTTGACGTCTCCATTATTCATTGAACAAATTGCAAAAGATTCAGCAACACAGAAGTTCAGAATACTGTGGAGTTATGCGATGAAAACGGACGACTTATAGCTGGGAACGGTGCTGGAACAAAATGTCCTCTACAATGCGTTTCAGCAGGATACTTCGGCGCGAAATTAAAAAAAATTGCAATTTAGTAAACTAAACCGGCCGTATTGGCATGTGTTGCAATGTTAATATTTCCTCATTGATATATAAACTATCAGACTGCGTGGTCAGTAGTAGTGGGTTTCAGTAGGCCTTTAAACCTCAAAAACGTAGAGATTTTATGTGTTGGCATTTATTTCCCTTACTGTACCGCGGTAATTCAATACTGAGGTGGGTACCGAACTGTGTCAAGACCGTACCCCTGCAGTCTTTATGGATAATATTCTAACACCTAAGCTGGATCCAAATTGAGTTGAGGGTCCTGATTGAAACAAGCAAAAGTCATTGCAGATGCATCTGAGTCACTAGTCAGCCATGATCTCGGTTTACTTGAGGATACCGTATGGTTATTTTCAGAGCAGACTTTGCCAGTGAACCTGCTAAAGCCGTTTAGGAGGTACGATACGCCTAAAAGATTCTGGCGCCGGGAAACCTTCAGGTCTCTGATGTAATCAGTTTATTTGAACGAATGCTTCCTCCAGGCTTTTTTTGTCCCTCTGAATCTGACGCCAGCGCTGATGCGGAGGACTGTTGCCCGTAAAAATGGCCAGGAGCCATGGGAGGTAAAGCTGCTGCTCGCAGCGCTCGGGGTCCTCATCACGGCTCAGACCCTCAATTGTTCTGGTCACCTCTTGCCTGATTGGATTGACTGCGACAACCCCATTTGCGTCAAAGATTCCTTTCAGTATTATTTACTTGATACCAAGAAACACCAACTCAATACTATGAGTTGGTGTGTGTATACATATATATATATATATATATATATATATATATATATATATGTATATATGTATATATATATGTGTGTGTGTGTGTGTGTGTGTGTATGTATGTATGTATGTACATATAAATGTGTGTGTATGTATATACATATATATATATAAACTGTATATGTATGTTTATATATATATGTATGTGTGTATGTGTATATATTTATATATGTACATATATATGTATATATGTATATGTATATAAGAACCCCGTTTCCATATGACTTGGGAAATTGTGTTAAATGTAAATATAAACGGAATACAATGATTTGCAGATAATTTTCAACCCATATTTAATTGAATATGCTACAAAGACAACATATTTTATGTTCAAACTGATAAACCCTTTTTTTTTTTTGCAAATAATCATTAACTTTAGAATTTGATGCCAGCAGCACGGGACCAAGAAGTTGGGAAAGGTGGCAATAAATACTGATAAAGTTGAGAAATTCTCATCAAACACTTATTGGGAACATCCCACAGGTGTGCAGGCTAATTGGGAACAGGTGGGTGCCATGATTGGGTATAAAAGCAGCTTCCGTGAAATGCTCAGTCATTCAGAAACAAGGATTGGGAAACGGTCACCACTTTGTGAACAAATACGTGAGCAAATTGTCAAACAGTTTTAGAACAACATTTCTCAACGGGCTATTGCAAGGAATTTAGGAATTTCACCATCTACGGTCCGTTATACCATTAAAAGGTTCAGACAATCTGGAGAAATCACTACACGTAAGCGATGATATAACAGACCTTCGTCCCTCAGGCGGTACTTCATCAAAAAGCGACATCTGTTTGTAAAGGATATCACCACATTGGCTCAGGAACACTTCAGAAAACGACTGTCAGTAACTACAGTTTGTCGCTACATCTGTAAGTGCAAGTTAAAACTACTATGCAAAGCTAAAGCCATTTATCAACAACACCCAGAAACGCCGCCGGCTTCGCTGGGCCGGATCTCAGCTACGATGGACTGCTGCAAAGTGGAACAGTGTTCTGTGGTCTGAGTCCACATTTCAAATAGTTTTTTGGAAACGGTGAACGTCGTGTCTTCCTGAACAAAGAGGAAAAGAACCATCAGGACTGTTCTAGGTGCAAAGTTGAAAAGCCAGCATCTGTGAAGGGGGTGCATTAGTGCCCAAGGCATGGGTAACTTACACATCTGTGAAGGCACCATTAATGCTGAAAGGTACATACAGATTTGAGTACGTAATGTTGCCATCCAAGCAACGTTATCATGGACGCCCTTGCTTATTTCAGCAAGAAAATGCCAAGTCACTTGTCATAACAGTATGACTTCAGAGTAAAAGAGTGCAAGTACTAGATTGGCTTGCCTGCAGTCCAGACCTGTCCCCCATCGAAAATGTGTGGCGCATTATGAAGCCTAAAATACCAAAACTTAAGCTGTACATAAAACAAGAATGGGAAAGAATTCCACCTGAAAAGCTTCAAAAATGTCTCTCCTCAGTTCCCAAAGGTTTATTGAGTGTTGTTAAAAGAAAAAGTGATGTAACACAGTGGTGAACATGCCCTTTCCCAACTACTTTGGCATGTGTTGCAGCCATGAAATTCAAAGTTAATTAGTATTTGCAAAATAAATAAAAATAAAGTTTAGGAGTTTGAAAATCAAATATCTTGTCTTTGTAGTGCATTCAATTGAATATTGTCACGTGTGGGTCGCATTTTAATGCGGGATCGTTCCTCCAACGCAAACATAGACACTCCGGACAACAACGTAAAGGTAAGAATGATTTAATAACAAAACACTAGTACAAAAACAGACGAAAAGAAACGCGTGGCGAAAGCACAGAAGCTAATGCTAACACTAGCACAGGATCAGGTAACAAGAAATCTAGTAATTACAAACGAAACAGTTGCATACCGCAAACAAGGGACCAAGACCGACTGACGGGACAAGGCAGGCTTAAATAAGGAAGTAATTAACTAAAACAGGTGTGCGTCTGGAACCCGCAGCAGGTGAAATTAATATGTTACCATGGTGACCAAACTGACTCACAAAGGTACACAAACAACAAAGGGAGTCCAAACTAACAGAAAATAACTAAACTAAACATGATCCAGACTAGGGCTTCACGGTGGCAGAGGGGTTAGTGCGTCTGCCTCACAATACGAAGGTCCTGCAGTCCTGGGTTCAAATCCAGGCTCGGGATCTTTCTGTGTGGAGTTTGCATGTTCTCCCCGTGAATGCGTGGGTTCCCTCCGGGTACTCCGGCTTCCTCCCACTTCCAAAGACATGCACCTGGGGATAGGTTGATTGGCAACACTAAAATTGGCCCTAGTGTGTGAATGTGAGTGTGAATGTTGTCTGTCTATCTGTGTTGGCCCTGCGATGAGGTGGCGACTTGTCCAGGGTGTACCCCGCCTTCCGCCCGATTGTAGCTGAGATAGGTGCCAGAAAAGGGAATAAGTGGTAGGAAATGGATGGATGGATGGATGATCCAGACTACGGATCATGACAAATATAGGTTGAAAAGGATTTGCAGATCATTGTATTCCGTTTATATTTACATCTAACACAATTTCCCAACTCATATGGAAACGGGGTTTGTATATATATACATATATATATATATATATATATATATATATATATATATATATATATATATATATTTATATATATATATATGTATATATATACATGCATATATATGTGTATATATGTATATATATAGTTGTATGTATATATATGTGTACATATGTGTGTATGTATATATATGCGTATATGTATATATATATTTGTATATATATATATAGATAGATAGATGGATAGATAGATATATATATGCATTTATATGAGGCATATATATATATATATATATATATATATATATATATATATATATATATATATATGGCTGAATAAACATGTGATGATGTACAAAGGCAACATTATGGTAACAAATAATCGTGTAGACTATACCCAAAAATCACTTTAACTGAGGCATTTGTTAACCAATGTACCACTGTACTGAAATTATATTTTCACAAATTTTTGGTAAATTTTTTATGTCGGTATCGGCCCCAGGATGCATAGACAGCAGTCGAAGTGCTGGTAAAAAGGTATTCATGAAACTAAACTAATGCAGCGAGGGGATGCACACAAAAAAAAACCTCTAAAATCGTCGAACAGCAAAATGCACCAAAAAGGAAAAACATGAGGCAAAGGAAGCGTGAAAAAGTGAAAAATTAAGGTCAGGCATAAAGCATCCTGATTGGCAGTAAGGAACAGTTGTGTCCTGATTGCCAATCAGGGACAGCTGAGGAAGCCAGCGCCCAGACAGAAGAAATAGTGGCAAAAGGAGGAAAACATGATATGAAAACAAAATTAGGAGCGCTGGACAGGAAATACAATAAAATACAAGAAGTAATAATAACTGTCATGAGAAATATGACGTATTTTACTTCATTTAAAACTTTACATTCTGAATAGTATCACTTATATATGTGTATTATTTTTTAATTCACTATGATCATAATATTTTGATTTATTTGTAGGTTTACATCAGAAAAATACTTACAAAGATTAGTAATAAAATCCGGGATCAAACCAATATACACTCTATTGCCAAAAGTATTTGGCCACCCATCCAAATGATGACAATCAGGTGTCCTAATCACTTGTCCCGGCCACAGGTGTATAAAATCAAGCACTTAGGCATGGAGACTGTTTCTACAAACATTTGTGGAAGAATGAGCCGCTCTCAGGAGCTCAGTGATTTCCAGTGTGGAACTGTCATAGGATGGCACCTGTGTAACAAATCCAATCCTGAAATTTCCTCACTCCTAAATATTCCAAAATCAACAGTCGGCTTTATTGTGAAAAAATGGAAGAGTTTGAGAACAACAGCAACCAAGTGGTAGGGCACGTCAACTGACAGAGAGAGGTCAGCGGATGCTGAAGCGCATAGTGCAAAGACTTTCTGTACAGTCAGTTGCTACAGAGCTCCAAACTTCATGTGACCTTCCTTGCTTTTTATTTTTTATTCTTATTGTAATATTTCTCTATTTTGTTTGCATTTAAACCCCCATTATTTACTTTTTACTTTATTTTATTCTTTTTAATTGATCTCAACTCTGTACACTGCTGCTGGAATTGTAATTTTCCTGAAGGAACTCTCCCGAAGGAATCAATAAAGTACTATCTTTCTATCTATCTATCTATCTATCTATATATCTATCTATCTATTAGCCCACATACAGTATGCAGAGAGCTTCATAGAATGGGTTACCATGGCCGACTAAGCCATAGGTCTGGTGTGGATGAACTTGACTGGCCTGCACATAGTCCTGACCTGAACCTGATAGAACAGTGTTCCCAAACCTTTTTGTATCCGCGGACTGGTCAATGTTTAAAAATTTGTCCCGTGGCCCGGGTGGTAAATTTTTTTTATTTATTTTTTTTGTCATGAAAAATGGACGTTTTTGTCATGAAAAGGGAGGTTTTTGTGGTTAGTGCACTAATTGTAAGTGTATATTGTGTTTTTTATGTTGATCAATTTTTTTTTCTTTGTTTTTTTTAATAAAAATGATTAAAAAATTATTCTGCGGCCCAATACCAATCGGTGGTTGGGGACCACTGCGATGGAACACCTTTGGGATGAATTAGAACGGAGACTGAGTGAAGTGAAGTGAAGTATATTTATATAGCGCTTTTCTCTAGTGACTCAAAGCGCTTTACATAGTGAAACCCAATATCTAAGTTACATTTAAACCAGTGTGGGTGGCACTGGGAGCAGGTGGGTAAAGGGTGTTGCCCAAGAACACAACGGCAGTGACCAGGATGGCGGAAGCGGGAATCGAACCTGCAACCCTCAAGTTGCTGGCACGGCCACTTTACCAACCGAGCTATGCCAGGCCTTCTCGACCTCACCAATGCGCTTTTGGAAGAATGGTGGAACGTTCCTTTAAACACACTCCGCAACCTTGTGGACAGCCTTCCCAGAAGAGTTGAAGCTGTAATAGCTGCAAAAGGTGGACCGACATCATATTGAACCCTATGGGTCAGGAATGGGATGGCACTTCAAGTTCATATGTGAGTCAAGGCAGGTGGCCAAATACTTTTGGCAATATAGTGTATCTTGTTGTGTGTGCTTGGCAGAGGTAATAATCCTAATTCCTCCTCATGGTAAGAATGATTAAATGTCAGTGGTTGTGGTTTTTTAAGATATGTGGTCCAGTGACCAGCCTCGCTTGTATAAAACCCACAAGACTAGGGTCCATTTCACTTCCAGAAAGGTCATTACTTCTCCGGCCTTGATACAGAACCTCCTCCTTGACTGACTGCACACACACTTTTCGGTATGTATCGTTCATAATGCAGGAGTACAACCGGCATCCTTCAAACAACGCAATTATTTTCCTGTCATGTGTGTCTGCGTGTGAGCTCTGTTCTTTGAACAAGGTCTGCTGCCGGAGCAGATTATGACTCCAGCGGAGCAGAGGATCCTTGACACGCCTGACTGGCTCTGACTCATGCGGAGAGTGGAGAACATCACCTGCAGTCGCACTCGTAACTTGGATGTTTAACACAAACCTAACAAAATCCATTCCCCTAGGAAGGGAAGAATTTTGGGCCGTTTCTTGAGTTGGTCACAGCCATTTTCCGTAAATTTGTAAGTTTTGGACGTGTCACAGAATAATTTGGGAACATTTTCGAGGTGCTTTAATGGCCTCCTTAGGGGCCAGGAAACCTTCCACACCAACATTGAGACCACTGCTGGACCCAAGAATGGCCTTTAATACAACTCCGAGTTTTTGGTAGTCAGTAACAGTTAAATTTTTAGGTCAAGCAGGATTAAATACACATTGGAATCACTATAAGGCCTACTGAAATGAGATTTTCTTATTTAAACGCTCGAAGTGTTCTTGTGCGGTAAAATGTGCAGACCAAACGAGGGATTTTTGCATCTTTTGACACTGGTGCAACTTAAATCCATCGATTGGTATGTGTTTGTTTGGCATTAAATGTGGGTGGAAGGAAAGGCTGGATGCAAATATAAGCTACAAATGAGGCATAACGATGCAATATGTACATAGAGCTAGCCTAAATAGCATGCTAGCATCGATTAGCATGCCGTGCTAATCGATGAACACTCCACGTAAATCAACTTGAATCCGCCCCTGATCGTGTTGTTACACCCTCCAACAACACACCAACGAGGCATGATGTCTCCAAGGTACGGAAAACAGTCGAAAAAATGGAAAATAACAGCTGATTTGACTTGTGTGTGTAATGTGTTTGCGAAAATGGTGGATTGCTTTACATTGTGACGTCGGGGGGGGAAAGGTCATCGTTTAGATCGCCAAATTCACCCTTTTAGAGTTCGGAAATTGGTTAAAATATGGTCTTTTTTCTGCAACATCAAGGTATATATTGACGCCTACATAGGTCTGGTGATAATGTTCCCCTTTAAGAGATTAGCTGAGTTTGCCTCTATAACCAGCCAGGAAGATCAAAGGTGACGTATTGCAAACAATTCGGTTATTGGTAGCTTAATAATAAAAAACCTGAAATTCGGTAGTACCAATTGGATATTTTTGTACTTTTTATTTTCTAAATCTGATTTACAAAAGAAAGAAGGACTGGGGGAGAAAAAACGATACGCACTGTAACAGATAAGAAAATCACAGAAGAATATTCACTTTTAAATGAGTTGACAGAAGCCACTGGAGATAAATTAAGCAAGGACTAGCCATCAAAGTCTTTCTGGATTTCGGTTAACGGCTTTATAAATGTCTTCAAATGCATTTGAAACTTTGCCAGGCAAATATATAAAGCGGACATTGCAATGGTATGTGTGGAAAAATATCTCACTTCATCTCAGTTTGTGACCATAGATATTGATTGATTGATTGATACTTTTATTAGTAGTTTGCACAGTACAGTACATATTCCTTACAATTGACCACTAAATGGTAACACCCGAATATGTTTTTCAACTTGTTTAAGTCGGGGTCCACGTTAATCGATTCATGGTAGTTAATCAATTCATGGTAATATGTCTAAAAGCTAGGACAGCGGGGACTGAGATGGAGAGCTCACAGACACTCAATTCTATCAAACGCCTTAGAAAGGTCCAGCAGACTTACTGCCTCTTGGGTATTGACTTTGAAAAATAGTGTTTTTTTTCCATGGACATGATGTGACACAGTTGGTATTATGACCCGGGGCGCATGTCGCGAGTCACTTGCAAGCAGAAACAGTGTAGAGACAGACGGGAGGGGGGACAGACAGGGGGAACATACGTCCATCTATCCATTTTCTACCGCTTGTCCTGGGGGGGGGGGGGGGACATATCACCTTAAAACTCATCTGTGTACTCTAGCCTTTAAATAGACCTCCTTTTTAGACCAGTTGATCTGCCGCTTCTTTTCTTTCTCCTATGTCCCCCCCTCCCCTGTGGAGGGGGTCCGGTCCGATGACCATGGATGAGGTACTGGCTGTCCAGAGTCGAGACCCAGGATGGACCGCTCGTCGGGACCCAGGATGGACCGCTCGCCTGTATCGATTGGGGACATCTCTACGCTGCTGATCCGCCTCCGCTTGAGATGGTCTCCTGTGGACGGGACTCTCGCTGCTGTCTTGGATCGGCTTTGAACTGAACTCTCGCGGCTGTGTTGGAGCCACTATGGATTGAACTTTCACAGCATCATGTTAGACCCGCTCGACATCCATTGCTTTCGGTCCCCTAGAGGGGGGGGTTGCCCACATCTGAGGTCCTCTCCAAGGTTTCTCATAGTCAGCATTGTCACTGGCGTCCCACTGGGTGTGAATTCTCCCTACCCACTGGGTGTGAGTTTTCCTTACCCTTTTGTGGGTTCTTCCGAGGATGTTGTAGTCGTAATGATTTGTGCAGTCCTTTGAGACATTTGTGATTTGGGGCTATATAAATAAACATTGATTGATTGATTGATTGATATGTCCATCCATCCATTTTCTACCGCTTGTCCCTTGCGGGGTAGCACAGAAGTGGAGTCTATCCCAGCTCCAATCGGGTGGACACAGATAGGCAGACAACACTCACACACTAGGTTAGTGCCAGCCTAGTGGCTCCCTCGACCTCTTTGGAAAAAGATGAAGAAAGAAAATGAATTTAGTTTTAATATATTTTCTGTAGTATGACAAACTTTCCTAACTGTTAGAAATCCCACTGTTTATGTCATGCATGCTTCACTGATGAGAGTATTTGGCAAGCGCCGTTTTGTCCTACTAATAACAGCGAGCCTTGAACTCATCGTAGTTTGTTTACATGTACGACTTTCTCCGATTCTGCCACAAAAAGACGTGTTTCATGCCACGCATCCTTTGTCTCATTTTGTCCACCAAACATTTTATGCTGTGCCTGAACGCACAAAAGGTGAGCTTTGTTGATGTTATTGACTTGTTGGAGTGCTAATCAGGCATTGTTGGTCAGTGCATGACTGCAAGCTAATCGATGCTAACATGCTATATAGGCTAGCTGTATGTACATATTGCATCCTTATGCCTCGTTTGTAGGTATATGTGGGGGGAGGTGTTGTCAGCGCTGCCTGCAGGAGGGAAAGTCACCGCCGCTGTCCATGGTACTGATGACGAGCACCATCGGGGCAGGGGCAAGGCATGTGCTGACGGCGAGACACAGCTGGCAGGTGATTAGATTTCACAGGTTATGCGTGTTCATCTAATCATCTGTGGTCTTTAACAGAAACCTGGATCATTCTTCCTTTTGAGACCGACGCTCCTTGTAAGTAATTGTTTTATACTTGCATTCCGACCGCCATTCTCTGCGTCCTTGGGGTCAGGCATCGAGCAACGCTCACCACCCGGTGACAAAAACGAGGATTTTTAACGAGGATGCCTTTAAAAGATGGAGATGAAATACTTTTACATCTGGTGCTTAACTTGCTCATTTCCTCCTTGATAGTAAGCGGCCGGGAGCAGAGAGGAAGAGAGGATACGGACGTGACTGAAAAGTCACGTTCTGGGAGAAAAAACTTTTGATAAAAAAAATGCATTATCGTTAAAACCTGCACGCTTGGATCCTGGGAAGTGTCTGTCATTGGGACCGCTAGGAAGCAACTTCCACGGTATATTTGAGCTCATTTAATTTCCTTTACTTACGTACTTTGTATGTTTAATGTATATTTGCATGTCTCATAGCACATTATCTGTATGTAACATTGGCTGCATTTCAGATAGCTGTTTGTGTGAAGTGAAGTGAAGTGAATTATATTTATATAGCGCTTTTCTCTAGTGACTCAAAGCCCTTTACATAGTGAAACCCAATATCTAAGTTACATTTAAACCAGTGTGGGTGGCACTGGGAGCAGGTGGGTAAAGTGTCTTGCCCAAGGACACAACAGCAACGACTAGGATGGCGGAAGCGGGAATCGAACCTGCAACCCTCAAGTTGCTGGCGCGGCCGCTCTACTAACCGAGCAATGCCGCCCCATATGCCATGGTGTTCCAGACCACAGCAAACGTTACCCAGCTTACAAATATTGTAATAAATCCATTAGAAGAAGACAACCTGCCGTTTCCTTATACTTATACACACACATCTATACCTTTGGCCATTCTGAGCAAGTATTTTCCAGAAGTTATCTCAACCTGTGAGAAGCCGCCATTTTACTAATGTTTTGTAATGTTTCAAAAAAGATGTAGAATAAAATTAAAGTACATTTCTGTCAATGAAGATTTGCATCAGCCTTTGAAAGTAGGCTAATATAACTAATAATAATAATAGACACTTACATCATGTGTTACTTACATAAGACTTTTAATGTCATTTTGATAGTAGGCTATTGACATGTCTGAAACGCGAAAACAAGACAACTCGAAGTACCTTTTGACACACAAAAACGTGTGCGCCGTTTATTCCATCAAAGACGAGACGGAGTGACTGCTTACGTTAAAGAGACTCAAAAAGGTGGTCACAGCAAACCCCCACCTTTGGGTAAATCTCCTGACGGTCACTTCAAGGGGCCGCACCGAACTACCCAGATTTTTAACTGCAAACTGTCTATGAATGCTAAACAAGAACCTGAATTGATTAACGGGGACCCCGACTTAAACAAGTGGAAAAACGTATTTGGGTGTTACCATTTAGTGGTCAATTGTACGGAATATGTTAGAGATGCGCAGTTTGCGGTCACAACTGCGGAGTCCGCGGATAAACCGCGGGTCGGGCGGGTGACATGACGAAAAAATAGATTTTCAATAGATTTGGGCAGGTGGCGGTTGAACCAATTCGGAAATAGATATTGTAATAATCCCAGGAATGTAGGCTCATAAAACTTATTCGTTTGTCTTGTCTTTATTGCACAAGATGTAATACAACCACACAACAGCTCTCATGTCTCTAACGCTTTTCCCGGGACAACTGGAACTCTCACTTCCTGTCGATAACGTCACTTCCCTATCTCTCCCGGAAGTCCCGCCCCCCAGCCAAAGTCATTGGCTAACGCCCCGTAGCCAGTCGCTACATTATACATAGTTACATGTTATGTTGAAGAGGTTCATTTAGCCTACTGACGTGTATTTATAAATGGTTGATTTATACAGGCTAGTAGGTAAAGTGTTGTACCTGACAACTCTTGATGGTACAATCCATATATCACGTCACAGACAACGTCACGCTAACATCACGTGACACCTCTGATGACGGCTGCAGAAGCAAGGTAGCCCAAACTTGTCAGGTACAACACTTTACCTTACTAGCCTATAGAAATAAACCATTTATAAATAGTTAAATGTTGTTACCCACATACGAAAAACGAGCAGCACTCTTTGAATCACTATGTGGGCATACTTTTATTTTGAAGTGTCTCGTTTGGTCTGTCGACGGATGTAAGGAAGCTACTTCCGAGTATGGCCAACGAGGTATTTGTCATTTGTTGGTATTTTATTTTTTAAAATGTTTGATCCACATGCCGTGCATGTTATTATTTTTACGTTTGTAACGTGCTTTATTTATTACAGTTTTCAGGGTGAATTTGAAGGGAAAGTAAGCCTTCAAATAAATCAGTTCAAGAAAGCCATTGTGTCTGTGCTATTTGGAGGGAGTTACACTGTCTAACCTCACTAATGCCTTGCATCATCTATATTAGATATATAACAACGGGCGGGCGGGTGTGGCTTTGATGAAATGTTGTTTCGGGTGGATTGCGGGCGGATGACGACTTTAGTGATGCGATTGCGGATGATATAATTTGCCTATCCGCGCATCTCTAGAATATGTACTGTGCTGTGCAATCTACTAATAAAAGTCTCAATCAATCAAAAAACAACATTGTTATGTGCACAATAGAACAATGACAGTGAATAATGTCAACAAAGTCAGATAAACACGTGTGGTGAATTATGTCCTTAAAGCAACCGCTACAAAACTAATATTTGCGTCAGCTTTTGATAGTAGGCTAATATAGACACTTACATCATGTGTTGCCTTCATTACAACAGTTAAATACAAAATGTTTTTGATTTTTTTGCTGCTCCAGACATATGAGTTTTTTGTATTTTTGGTCCAATATGGCTGTCAGGTTTGTACCTGACAGTTTGATCTATGTCTTAGTTTTTCCTCTGCATTTGTCTTTGTTTCCTGTCTTTAGTTCCTGTCAGCACTCTTATTTTGGTTCTGTTTTATGTTTGTCTCCCTAAGTTCTGTGTCTCCTCAGCTGTGGCTGATTGGCACCTGGCCACACCTTTTGTCAATCAGCCAGCCACTATTTAGACCTTTTTCTCCTCCAGTCATTGCTGGATTATTGTCGTTACTTCTTGTCGCTAATACCTGTCGATGTCGTGCTCCTACTTGTCGCTGTTCCTGTATGCCGTGGACTGCTTTCCTGTTTGCTGATTCCTGTTCCCTGTTTCCAGTTTGTCCGTTCCTGGTTCCTGGTTTGTGTTCTTTTCGTTATTTTTGAAGATTAAATAATGTTTTCCCGCACAATGCCTGCCGCCTTGTCTGCATCTTGGGGTTCGTCACCAACCCAACCTGACAATGGCTCTGTCGACTTTTTGGGTTGCCGACCCCTGCCCTAGGTGCATGTTTTTTGGAGGTAGGATGAACCTGCAGTACCCGGACAGAACCCACACAGTCATAAGTGGAATATGCGAACCCCATACAGAAAGCCCTGGAGCCTAGGAAGGAATCCAGGACCTTCTCGCTGTGAGGCATTAGCGCTGACCTACCAACCGAGCTATACCTGGCGGTATAGCCCGGTTGGTAGAGTGGCCGTGCCAGCAACCTGAGGGTTGCAGGTTCGATTCCCGCTTCCGCCATCCTAGTCACTGCCGTTGTGTCCTTGGGCAAGACACTTTACCCACCTGCTCCCAGTGCCACCCACACTGGTTTAAATTGAACTTAGATATTGGGTGTCACTATGTAAAGTGCTTTGAGTCACTAGAGAAAAGCGCTATATAAATATAATTCATTCCATTCATACCTCCTGAGTTAGAAGGTGGGAAAGGGGAAATTGTGCATGTTATATGTTCACTAGTTATTTAATGCCAAATCTGTTCTTTCATTGCAACAAGGAACATGTGTTTAATGTATCAGAAGATCTTCTTTCTCGTTGTTCCCATTGGGTTGAGTTTTTTCTTTGCTCAAATGTGAGATCTGAGCTAAGGATGTCGTGGCTTGTGCAGCCCTTTGGGACATTTGTGATTTAAGTAAACTTGACTTGTTTTCTGTTCAAATTAAGACAATATTGAAAGTCTTTTGCGGTCCCTTTCTTTTTAAAGTATCTAAGTAGGGCTGGGCGCTATGGCCTTTTTTTAATATCTCGATATTTTTAGGCCATGTCACGATGCACGATATATATCTCGATATTTTTCCTCAGCCTTGAATGAACACTTGATGCATATAATCACAGCAGTATGATGATTCTATGTGTCTACGTTAAAACATTCTTGTTCATACTGCATTAATATATGCTACTTTTAAACTTTAATGCAGAGAGGGAAATCACAATTAAGTCAATTGACCAAAACTGTATTTATTAAACAGTTATTAAGCAGTGGCACAAACATTCATGTCATTTCTAAAACAGAACGTGCAAGATTGTCAGAGACATTTTAGAACAAGCGATTATTGCACTTTTGTGCATGATGTCACTAAGATGACATATCAAAGCAACACTAAATTAAAGTGTACTTTTTGTACAAAATGCCACTATAATAGTTTAAAACAGATAAAGTGCACTTTTGTGCATGATGTCACACAAGATATTTCAATAACTGTCAAGTAAAAATGAGCTGCAGAGTAGGTTCCTGCGGACGTTATTTCCTTCTGTTATTGACTATCTTTTTTCATACGGTGTTGATCTGGAAATGATTGCTTCGGCATTTTGTTGGTGTGGCACCGGCCGGAGATGTTGACATGCGGAGTTTCAAGCCCTCCTCATTCTCTAGCGGGTGACTTTTCAAATGTTTTTGAATTTTGTAGCAACGCTTTTGCTGCATAAATGTTGAACATATTCCCTCTTGAAGCCAAACCACCGCCGGACATTGGATCCCGTGCTGTTTTTCTTGTTAATCGACTCTTCCTCCATTTGTTACTAGATTCACACCTTGTCTCTCTAGTACTATCACCCACACCTCACCGTTAGCATCACAGCTAACGTTGCCGTGTCGCTACCTCTCTGCTCCGCGGGAGCGTGTGACGTTGCACACGTGACAGTATGCGACGTATTAAGAAGGTGCGCTTGTTTTAAGTCTCTGTGAGAAGGAGAGACAAGAAAGTGTCACGGCGCGGACTCGTACTCACATTTCTTCTGTAACTGTGTGTCAGAGTTCATCCTCTGGCTGCTCGTCTGGACACGCCCTTGCTCACGATGGGCGAGGCACACCCACGCAGCAACAAGGCTGCAGACAACTACGCATTAGTTTACCTGCACCTGACGAAAGGGAGCGGCATAAAAGCCAGCGGACCCAGGAGACCGGCGCCAGAACGTAGCCAATCTCCACTGAATTAGCACCACTTTATGTGGGTCCTTTTTCCATCACCTCTATCATTAATCCCGTATCTGTCAAGCTGGCTCCACCACCCTCAATCAAAAGACACTCAATTGTACATTTTTCTCAGATAAAGCCGGTAGCGGTGAGCGCTTTGTCCCCTCATGTCCCTGCCCCCCCCCCCCCCCCCCCCCCCTCCTTCTAGGTTCTTGCCAAATGGGGATCAGGTTTGGAAGGTTAAAGAAATCCTCAGGGTCCGTCGACAAGGTAGGGGGCTCCTATATCTGGTTGACTGGGAAGGATATGGACCAGAAGACAGATCTTGGGTGCCAGCCTCCTACCTTGCCGATCCCTCGCTTCTAGAGGATTTCTACCATGCCAATCCTGATGCTCCCTGGTGCTCGTCAGGTGCCTCGCCTAAGGAGGGGTACTGTCACGGCGCGCACTCGTACCCGCATTCCTTCTGTAACTGTTTGTCTGAGTTCATCCTATGGCTGCTCGCCTGGACACGCACGCCTCTGATCACGCTGGGCGCGGCACACCCACGCAGCAACAAGGCTGCAGACAAATACGCATTAGTTTACCTGCACCTGACGAAAGGGAGCGGCATAAAAGCTAGCGGACCCAGGAGACCGGCGCCAGAACGTAGCCAATCTCCACTGAATTAGCACCACTTTATGTGGGTCCTTTTTCCATCACCTCTATCATTAATCCCGTATCTGTCAAGCTGGCTCTACCACCCTCAATCAAGAGACACTCAATTGTACATTTTTCTCAGATAAAGCCGGTAGCGGTGAGCGCTTTGTCCCCTCATGTCCCACCCCCCCCTCCTTCTAGGTTCTTGCCGAATGGGGACCAGGTTTGGAAGGTTAAAGAAATCCTCAGGGTCCGTCGACAAGGTAGGGGGCTCCTATATCTGGTTGACTGGGAAGGATATGGACCAGAAGACAGATCTTGGGTGCCAGCCTCCTACCTTGCCGATCCCTCGCCTGTAGAGGATTTCTACCGTGCCAATCCTGATGCTCCCTGGTCTTCGTCAGGTGCCTCGCCTAAGAGGAGGGTACTGTCACGGCGCGGACTTGTACCCGCATTCCTTCTGTAACTGTGTGTCAGAGTTCATCCCCTGGCTGCTCGCAGCAACAAGGCTGCAGACAATTACTGCCCCTGACGAAAGGGAGCGGCATAAAAGCCAGCGGACCCAGGAGATCGGCGCCAGAACGTAGCTAATCTCCACTGAGTAAGCATCACGTCTGGCACCCCTCCCTCGTTCTTTGCTCGCCTTCTTTGTGTTTTCCTCGTTCCCGTCTTTCTGACCTTTGTGTCTTCCACAGTGTCTTCCGTGATCGTGTCCTGCCTCACGACCTCCTCCGGGAGCCTTGCTTACCTTCCCCGATCCTCGACCACTGTTTGGAGCCAGACATCGCTGCCTCTCTCCAGCCCCCGACTGCTTGCCTCCCTACTGACTGCCTCTTCGCCTTTCCTCTTGGATTCGATGAAAGATACATCCAACACACACCGACAACATCCTCTGGTAAATTCTACATTGTTAATTCCACACGTCGCACGCATTCATTCACTAGTAGTAACATACACACCTCAAACATTCCTCAAAGGTTTCAATAAACCTTCTGAACCGCAGTTTTGCTTTGGTGTCGCCTCCTTCCCTTTGCCTAGTGTACAACAGAAAGAGTGAGAAACGTCTGTAGTGTAATGCCAGCAGCTAAAAGCAACTCCATGAGAACGTATTCTCGAATATCACGATATAGTAATTTTCTATATCGCACTGAGACAAACCCGCGATATACTCGTTATATCGGCCAGCTCTATGTCAAAGTATCAAAATACAGTTTTTTACCGGTTGGTATCGGGACAAACCCTATTATGCTATAAAACCAATTATATGACGACGGTCTGTCTAAAGGTCAAAATGTTATAAAGAAGTGAGCGCAGCCTTAACGTGGACCTCCGTCAGTCCTTGAATGAGACGTTTTCCTCGACTCATTTCTGAAAAAAATTCAGAGTTGGTGTGCCGAGTCCAACTGGCTGTAACTGTGAAGGATTTTTGCTTGGAGCAGCTGGTAGTGAATACCACTCTTCGAGAATACTCCCCCCTCCTCGCCTATTGTGGCATTTAATGGCCGTGCATAATAATGGATTAGATTTATATAGCGCTTTTCTACACACTCAAAGCGCTTCAGAGGGAGAACTGAGATCCCATCATTCATTCATTCTACATTCACACTAGTAATGGTGGTAAGCTACATTTGTGGCCACAGCTGCCCTGGGGTAGTCTGACGGAAATGTGGTTGCCAATATACGCCTTAAGGCCTCTACGACCGCCACCATTCATTCTCATTCGGGGATAGCGTGGCAGGGTTGGGAGAGAGGCTGTGCCAGCAACTTTAGGTTTCCTGGTTTGATCCCCACCTTCTACTCACTTTCTACAAACCTTGTCACGTTCATTGTGTCCTTGAGCAAGACTCTCCACCCTTGCTCCTGATTGGTCGTGGGTAGGACCTTGCATGGCAGCTCCCGCCATCAGTGTGTGAATGGGTGAATGTGGAAGTAGTGTCAAAAGTGTTTTGAGTACCTTGAAGGTTGAAAGTATAACCCATTTACCATTTATTTCATCGATGCAGGAATAGCAACTTTCAGCAAAACAGCAAGTCTTTGTTTATAACATTCTGTTTAAGGGGAACTGCACACCGGAGTTCTTGTAAAAAGAGCTCAGCAGCGCATGCACTCTTTGCGTCGGATGAAAGGAGCACAGCTCCCACGCCCCATTCTCACCACATTCAACAGAGGCACTATAGAGAGCCTGCTGACCAACAGCAACTCTTTCTGGACTGGAGCCTGCAATGCCTCAGACTGGAAGTGTCTCCAGAGAGTGGTGAGGACGGCGGAAAAGATTATCAGGACTCCTCTTCCTCCTATCCGGGAGATCGCAAAAAGCCGCTGCCTGACCAGGGCTCAGAAAATCTGCAAAGACTCCTCCCACCCCCACCAAGGACTGTTTTCACTGTTGGACTCTAGGAAGAAGTTCCGCAGCCTCCGAAGCAGAACCTCCAGGTTCTGTAACAGCGTCTTCCCTCAGGCCGTAAGACTCTTGAACGCATCATAATAATCCCCTCAGCTCCCCCCAAAATGGATTAACTCGCTGGAATATAAAGACAATACAACATACATCCATAAACCTGGATGCATTTGCAAAAGTGCAATATTTTTATCTGTACAGTAATCTATTTATTTATATCTGCACCTTTATTGTTTTTTTTCATCCTGCACTACCATGAGCTAATGCAACAAAATGTTGTTCTTATTTGTACTGTAAAAATCAAATTTGAATGACAATAAAATGGGAGTCCAAGTCTAAGTCTTTTGTGGAATTTTACAGTAAAGTTGAGTGGTTTAGTGTAGATTATTGTTTTTTCTGTCGCCCTTGCTAAAATCGCCCCAACGGCAGGACACGCGTGACTGCACTTTATCCGAGCTCTACACACAACAGCACACTCACAAGTCTCACAAGCTTTTCTCTCTGTCCTTCTCCCTTGTCCAATCCCTATTCGGGCACATGCAAAACTTTATAAAAACAATTTAAACAATTCCAAAATAAAACAAATGTGTTACTTGAAAATAATAGTACTGTATTTTCCAGACTATAAGGCGCACTTAAAATCCCTTTTTTGTTCTCAAAACTCAACAGTGCGCCTTATAGTCCGGTGCGCCTAATGTAAGGAATACGTTTGGTTGAGCTTACCCACCTCGAAGCTATTTTATTTGGTACATGGTGAAATTATAGATATGAGCAGTGGATGGCAGTCAAACATACGAGATAAGTGTAAGCTGCACAATGACTCAAGTAAACAACACCAAAATGTTATATGTTCCATTGAGAATATAGAATAGAATAGAATGAACTTTATTATTATTATATTTGCATGTCACAAGAATAAGGACTCCAACTTAAGGTGGGGTAGTGGGAACAAATATGGGATAAAAATAGATTACACAAGAGGTAATAAAGATAAAACTAAGAATTGAAATAAGCAGACTACTATCCAATAAAAAGAAAAAGCAATCCTGTACAATATACAAAACACTATACAAATACAAAATACTGTACAATATGCGGAGCAGGACAAGATTACCGGAGTAATAAATAGCAATCCGTGTCGGACGTATTGCACTGGAAGGGTAATATTGCGCAGTAGGGTATTAAGGTGGGATATTGTAAAGGGGTCAATTATGTCTTATAAGTTAGAGTATAAGATGGTGACAGCTCTGGGAAATATTTTAGTATGACTTTAGTAAGCTATGAAGCCGCACCACTTGATGTGCTTCAACATAGGAGTATTATTATGGTGTGTGTATAAGGTAAGACATATTATCTGACATTTTAAAAAATCCTAAAAAATTGTGGGCGTCTGCCTTTGTAGTCTGTGACGACACACAGTCGATAAGCTTCTTCTTTTTCTCTATTTTCTTGTTATGGGACATTCATCCTCCACTTTTGCCATTTCTAATATAAAAAGGCGTAAAGTTCTTAATTATATCTGTCAGTAAACTCGCCATGAAAGCGCTAAAACATACCGGTGTAGTGAGTTTACATTATTTACCCAAGGAACTTTAGTTATTAGAGAGTTGCAGTTGGACGGTTTTTCACGGGACACATTTTTCGGCGTTGTTGTTCCGACAAGGAGATGCTGCTCCGTCATTGATTGAAGTATAGTGTGAATGTCATTAAAACAGTTAGCTCCATCTTTTGACACTTCTTCCACCCTCGTCCTTGCACGCTACACCGTGCAAGGACGATGATGTCAGGCCTGTCACTGACAGTTTGTTTGTGTTTTAGTTTTTCCTCTGTGTTTAGTATTTCCTGTCCTTAGTTCCTGTCAGCACTCTTATTTTGGTTCAGCTTCCTGTTTGTCTCCCTGGGTGCTTTGTTTCTCCTCAGCTGCGGCTGATTGGCACCTGGCCACACCCAGTGTCAATCAGCCCACTCCTATTTGTACCTGCTTTGTCTTCCAGTCAGGGCTGGATTATTGTCTTGTCGATGTCACTTCTTGTCGCTCTTGTCGTTGCTACCTGTCATGTCGTGTCGTATCATATTGTGTCAATCGGTAAGCTATATTTGATAGTGGTTTGTAGCTTATTGTCTTTGTTCTCTGCTTGCAAGTTTGTTTTCATATTATAAGTACGACTTCTGTTTCTTGCTCGATACCTGCTAGCTTCCACGCTAGGCCTTTTAGATTGTTATTCGCCCACGTGCGCGCTTTTTGTTTGTACCCTTTGTTTGTTTTTGTCTCAGTGTTTTAAATTAAATCATGTTTTTTCACTCCATGCCTGCCTCCTTCTCTTCATCTTGGGGTTCGTCACAAACTAACTTTGACAGAAATCCCCGCTGTTGCGCCTTATAATCCGGTGCGACCTATGGTCCAGAACATGGCCGGCAGCACTTCTCTTTTGTTTGTCTGCTTGTCAAAGTTATCCGAATTTCTAT
The DNA here is from genome assembly GCF_033978795.1 of Nerophis ophidion. Taxonomy (NCBI): domain Eukaryota; kingdom Metazoa; phylum Chordata; class Actinopteri; order Syngnathiformes; family Syngnathidae; genus Nerophis; species Nerophis ophidion. The sequence goes on from NC_084612.1 coordinate 62,606,323, forward strand.
CTGTTTTAGTCTCTTTCTTCGCCATTTTAAGTAACTTGTACTATTTTTAGGTGTAACAATTGATGAATGAAGGCTTACTTCCAAAAAGTGGCATTTCTGTCTGCTTTTGTTGGATTTGGAAATCTGCAGGCTTTTGACCTGCTGAAGCCGGGAGATGTTTTGCTAGCGGAAATTGCGGTCTACCACCTGCCACAGCCCGGATCTATCCTCGACCCAGCTTGGCCTTGGGTTGCCTACAGACTGGGTCTGCTACCTTCATCTTGGCCTTCCACTGTCTACAGACTGGATCTGCTAGCTACAGACTGGATCTGCTAGCTTCATCCTGGCCTTCCACTGCCTACAGACTGAATCTGCTAGCTTCAGACTGGATTAGCTAGCTTCATCCTGAACCTTCCATTGCCTACAGGCAAGAACTGCTAGCTTCAGAGTGGATCTGCAAGCTTCATCCTGGCCTTCCATTGCCTACAGACTGAGTCTGCTTGCTTCATCCTGGCCTTCCATTGCCTTCAGACTAAATCTGCGAGCTTCATCCTGGCCTTCCATTGCCTACAGACTGGATCTGCTATCTGCAGACTGGAACTGCTAGCTTCATCCTAGTTTTCCATTGCCTACAGTCTGGCTCTGCTAGCTTCATCCTGGCCGTCCATTGCCTACAGACTGAGTCTGCTAACTTCATCTTGGCCTTCCACTGCCTACAGACTGGATCTGCTAGCTTTCGACTGGATCTGATAGCTTCATCCTGGCCTTCCATTACCTACAGACTACATCTGCTAGTTTCAGACTAGATCTGCTAGCTTCATCCTGGCCTTCCATTGCCTATAGACTAGATCTGCTAGCTTCAGACTGGATCTGCTAGCTTTATCCTGGCCTTCCATTACCTAGAGACTGGCTCTGCTAGCTTCATCCTGGCCTTCCATTGCCTACAGACTGGATCTGCTTGCTTTTGACTGGATCTGATAGCTGCATCCTTGCCTTCTATTACCTACAGACTAGATCTGCTAGTTTCAGACTAGATCTGCTAGCTTCATCCTGGCCTTCCATTGCCTACAGACTAGATCTGCTAGCTTCAGACTGAATCTGTTAGCTTTATCCTGGCCTTCCATTACCTACAGACTGGCTCTGCTAGCTTCATCCTGGCATTCAATTGCCTACAGACTGGATATATCCTAGTTTTAGCTTGGCCTTCACATACGGTAAGCGATCTGCACCACTTTTTGATTACACACGCAGTTTTAGTAGATCACACGCTTTATGAGAGTTTGCACACGCTGTGGTGTCTGGATCTTAGTCGATCAGGCACATTGTCCTTATTAAATATAGGATGTATCCATCAATATTCTATTTAATGGAGGCATTTTGAACATGCCTCGGTTCAATTACTGTATTCATCAGCTTGTTTTTTTATAGACGACCTTTGTGCCACATAATGACAAAATAGTATTCTGTCACCCGGTCCTATCTGTCGTAGAACTGTAGGGCAATCAAGAGCTTCGGTACAAACATGTTATGGAGTTTGTTAATGTATTTATAATGAATATCCATTTAACGGCAACTTCATGAAAGGAAATGTGGGCTTCATTAATCTGCGAGGAGAAAACAGTGTGAGATTGCTTATTGAAAATCATTCCCCCCTGCTGTGAGGCAGTTGTTGCGAGAGTGCTTAATGATGTTAGCTTTACATCAACTCCATCCTGTTGTGCCCTGGAGGAGCTGTAACACGATTGTGAGTTGATGGAGGCAAGAAAACATTTTTTCATTTTGATACTTAGTGTAACCGTATACAGTGTGAAGAATACAAGCGGGGTGTAATAATAAATGATCAAACCAGCTTACAGCTAAAACCAATGGAATTTTATCAATTTATTTTCAATGGCATTTGCAGTGTTGTGGAAGACATGCTTGTTGTGTAACCATCAGACAAAAAAATCTTAAGACAATTTTACACACAAATACTTGTCAGTGGCACGAAGGCCTTCAGTGATGTCCTACTTTAAAAACGACCTCTCGCAATAGCATCATTTATGTCAACACATGACCAGGGCTGGAGAAATACTGTACAGAAACACACTGTTACACTACTGTGTATTAAACGAGTTAATTTTAAAACCAATGAACCCGCATCAGCAATTAAAACATCTATGTGGTACTGACAACATTTAAATAGTTGCTGTCGTGTGGGTTCTCAGGACCACCAAGGAAGGACATTGTGGCACAGGTTAGACTTTCTTTTATTTTTCAATAATAAAAAGTCTCTAAGGGTTGCTTTTTAGCCTTGCCGTGTCCTGCTTCCTCTGTCACTTTTTCAGTCGTGTGCGTCTTTGTCTTCCTGGGGCTCTCTCTTGCTCTCATTCAGCATCCACTTCCTTCTGGCTCCTTCTCTCTCCATCCCTCCCCCTGGCGTTTATGGCCGCTGCCGTTTTATACAGTGCGAGAAGAGATTTAAATTGTGCCCAGCTGGGCGACCCACGCACCTGTTAATATTTGTGAGGTTGATTCCGGCGCGCCCCGCCTCGCTGTTTGCTCGCAGTCCACGCATCCTCGCCGCCATCTTGGGCAGGGCTCTGGTGTGCCCCGCCTCGCTGTCGGACTGCCAGTTCCGCCTCTCCACAATTTTTAACTCGAAAAAATAAAGAAATAAAATATTTGAACGTGTCCTGTTCGAGCATGTGCCTCACAATACGAAGGTCCTTAGTAGTCCTCAGTTCAATCCCGGGCTCGGGGTCTTTCTGTGTGGAGTTTGCATGCACCTTGGGGATAGGTTGGTTGGCAACACTAAATGTCCCTTGTGGGTGAATGTGAGTGTGAATGTTGTCTGTCTATCTGTGTTGGCCCTGGGATGAGGTGGCGACTTGTCCAGGGTGTACATCGCCTTCCGCCCAAATGCAGCTGAAAAAGGGACAAGCGGTAGAAAATAGATGGATGGATGTTTTATTTTAGTTTGACTCCCCTAGTTCTGTTTTCAGAAAGTTGCACTATGATGGCAATATGACTCAAGTAAACAACACCAATATTTTAGATGTTCCATTGAAAATATAGAACATTACACACGGCGCTCAAATATCTATCAAAATGTTTTGGTACGACTTTGGTAAGCTATGACGCCGAACCGCTTGAAGGGTTGTTGGTGCATTAAACATACGGGTATTATTATGGTGTGTGTATAAGGTAAGACATATTATCTGGCATTTTGTTTCACAACATTATACAAAAGCAACTTTTCTTACCTTTGGGTACCTGCTGATCTGTATTTGGGATCTGTATAAATCTTGAAAAGTTGCGCGTGTACGCCTTTGTAGTCCGTGTCAACACCGTAGTTGATAAGACTCTTCTTTTTGTCTATCTTCTTGTTAAGGGACAATGATGCCATTTCTAATATAAAGTGGTGTAAATTTCTTACTTATATCGGTCAGTAAACTCGCCATAAAAGCGTTAAAACATACCGGTGTGGTGAGTCTACATTATTCACCCATGGAACTTTAGTTATTAGAGTTCCGGTTGGACCGTTTTTCACGGAACACATTTCTGGCGTTGTTGTTTCATGGATGAGGAGATGCTGCTCCCTTATTGATTGAAGTAAAGTCTAAAAGTCATTAAAACGGTTAGCTCCATCTTTTGACATTCCTCCCACTCCCGTCCTTGCACGCTACACCGCTACAACAAAGATGACGGGGAGAAGACGCTGCCGAAGGTGAGCCACGTAAATAAGACCGCCCACAAATCGTCAGAAAGCGTCTTGAAGATGATCTGTAAAACATCATCCATGCAACATTTTTACCAAAAAACTACCATTACATGTTATGTAGACCACAAGAAAGTATTTTACATTTATAAAAAAATTAAAATAATATGTGTGACAAATGGGTCGCTTGGTGATGCGGGTTTGTTCTCTCAAGGATGCAGTCGGGCTCGGACACAGCGTGAAGGTAAGAACCAGTGATTTATTTAAGAATAAAACAGACTATGAAAAAGAAAAATTTGCTCAAAGTACAAAAGGCAACACAAAAGAGCTAGCATGGGAGCTGGAGGATAACACAAAAGCCCTTAGCATGGAAGCTAGCGTAAGAAATGCAGGGAACCAAAGTCGTCACTTGTCGCGTGTCGCAAACTACGAAGCCAGACCGAATGAACGAAGGAGGCAGGCTTAAATCAAGACAGTAATCACAAAAACAGGTGTGTGTCTGAAAATAATACGTTACCATGGTGACCAAACTAACTCACAGGTGCACAAACAATAACAAAGGGAGTCCAACTTAACAGAAAACCCAAACAGACCCAAAAATCCAAATCATAATATGATCCGGGCAGCGGATCACAACAAATATGACTCCTTTTATGCGCCTTATAATCCGGTGCGCCTTATACATGAGAAAAAGATGAAAAATAGACCGTTCATTGCCCCATGGTCCGGAAAATATGGTACTAAAAATGGCAGACGCACGCAAGGCAGTTTGGGTAATTTCATAGCATTTATAGATAAGCTGCTGACGATGTTGCCTAATTGGTGACATCACCAATGGTGCAAAATTCCAAACAGACTGTATGGAGGAAGAAGGCAAGATTATTTTATAAATATCCCCGCAATCCCTCCACGCTTTGATTTCTAATTTTCGGGACTTATGCAGATCCCAAATGCACACCCGCAGGTATTAATAAGTAAGAAAAGTTGGCCATGCATGAAAGGTGCACTTTAACTGTGTGACATGTTTTTTATTTTTTCTTATTTTTCTCCCCCCCCCCCACACCCCCCCAACAGAACATTTGATTAATTTTGAAACTTTGACATCAAGCACCCCCCAGGAGTTAAGACACATCAGTGTATTGAGAGTTGAAAAGCACACCAGCAATTAATCTGTCGCTTTTGCAAGCAGGGGAAAAAAAGCCCCCTCTGAATACGAGGGGGTGGATGCAATGAGAACACACCCACACCCACACACACACACACACACACACACACACACACACCTACACACACACACACACACACACTCACATACACACACATCACCGTACGGGCACAATAATGTTACATTCAGCGTTTAGTAATATGTGTTTTTGTCCCAAAAAGGGATTTAGAGGGGGTGCTGGGGGCGAGCTCCCCTGGTGCCAGTGGAGCGCCTTGTAGTTTCTCCAAGGTCTTGAGCCCCCCCCCCCCCCCCCCTTCACGCTCTATGATTAATGGTGGACCGCCATAAAAGTAGGTCACCAATGGCAGCGTTATTGTTATAAGGTTATGTGAATAGACGGCCATTACTTTGGCTAAATTGGGACTTGTCCGATTTTAATATGTGGAGCAAACTAATCGTGCGGTTGTCAACGTGCCACTTTTGCATAAATAACACTTGAATGGCACAATAGTGAAGGATACACAATATTTTACAACGCACATTTGTATTCTTGGTATTCTTGCATTATGTCAGAATATCTCATCTCATAGGAATTATTGTGTATTTGCTGCTAAAACAACAGTGCAGACGTAATAATTATAATGCCTATAATAATATTGTTTTTTGGGTTTTTTTGTTCTTTTTGTCAATATTTAAAGGCCTACTGAAATGAGATTTTCTTATTCAAAAGGGGATAGCAGGTCCATTCTATGTGTCATACTTGATCATTTCGCGATATTGCCATATTTTTGCAGGAAGGATTTAGTAGAGAACATCGACGATAAAGTTCGCAACTTTTGGTCGCTAATAAAAAAGCCTTGCCTTTACCGGAAGTAGCAGACGATGTGGGCGTGACGTCACGGGTTGTGGAGCTCCTCACATCTGAACATTGTTTACAATCATGGCCACCAGCAGCTAGAGCGATTCGGAACGAGAAAGCGACAATTTCCCCATTAATTTGAGCGAGGATGAAAGATTTGTGGATGGGGAAAGTGAGAGTGAAGGACTAGAAAAAAGTAAAAAAAAGACGAGGGCAGTGGGAGCGATTCAGATGTTATACGCCACATTTACTAGGATAATTCTGGAAAATCCCTTATCTGCTAATCGTGTTACTAGTGTTTTAGTGAGATTATATGGTCGTACCTGAAAGTCGGAGGGGTGTGGTGACCGCCAGTGTCTACAAGGGAAGCCACGTTTCTGGACGAGGCAAGGCAGCCGGGCTGAGAGTTTTTATTTTTTTTCCCCTCCTCCACGGTGTAAGCATCCGAGGGTCGGAGCGGCCGGTGGGAGGAGGCAAGAGAGTCTGCAGCTGCAGGAGGCACGACGCAAGTTCTCCGCTCATGGTAAAAGCCGACTTAATACCACCATGTTCTCACCGAAACCTGCCGGTTGACTTGTGGTAAGGAACCATGTTTACTTGACCGCTCTGTTCCATAATAAAGCTTCACCGTCAGGTTTCGGGAATATAAACAAGGAAAAAAGGACACACCGGCTGTGTTTGTGTTGCTAAAGGTGTCCGCAATACACCGTTTCCCACCTACATCTTTCTTCTTTGACGTCTCCATTATTAATTGAACAAATTGCAAACAATTCAGCAACACAGATGTCCAGAATACTGTGTAATTATGCGATTAAAGCAGACGACTTATAACTGGGATCGGGCTGGAACAAAATGTCAGCTACAATCCGTGACGTCACGCGCACACGTCATGATACCGCGACGGTTTCAACAGGATACTTTGCGCGAAATTTAAAATTGCAATTTAGTAAACTAAACCGGCCGTATTGGCATGTGTTGCAATGTTAATATTTCATCATTGATATATAAACTATCAGACTGCGTGGTTGGTAGTAGTGGGTTTCAGTAGGCCTTTAATGTACATTGGTACTAAGTAGAGATGTCCTATAATTGCTTTTTTGCCGATATCCGATATTGTAATATTTTCCACCTCTTAATTACCGATACCGATAAATACAGTCGTGGAATTAACACATTATTATGCCTAATTTTATTGTGATGCCCCGCTGGATGCATTAAACAATGTAACAAGGTTTTCCAAAATAACTCAACTCAAGTTATGGAAAAAAGTGCCAACATGGCACTGCCATATTCATTATTGAAGTCAGACAATGCTTCTTTTTTTTTTTAACATGCCTAAGAACATCAGTTTGGAATTTAGGACTTGCTCTCCCTGAGATAATCCTTATACCCACTACAACTATGGGAAATACCATACTTTGACTTTCACAAAGTGCATTATTCTTAATTTTTTTAAACATGCCTCAAAACAGCTACAAAAACAATGAAAGCACACAGCTTCAATCCAGAGTATATTAGAGTAATAAAGTAAACAATAACATAGGCCTCCTTTAGTGCAAGACTGCCTGGCATACTGTAACAGGAAATTATTAACTGGGCTCAATCTGCCCTGCTCGAACGTATTTGTATGAGTAACACAAATGTGCTGCAAGCTGGTGGTGAGTGCTTGAAGTGGCCTCCCGTTCAGCCAGAGCTTCTGAAATGCTGCGTTAAGACAGGGCAGCTCCGTTCACTGCAAGCTGCAAATTGTGCGCCACATCAAACTCCACCATAGCTTTTGCCATACCGTGTGCGTTGTCCCTGACCACAACCTGGTGGTTTTTGTTGTATTTTTGTTTTTTCTCGGCGGAGTCTTTCAATCAATCAATCAATCAATGTTTATTTATATAGCCCCAAATCACAAATGTCTCTAAGGACTGCACAAATCATTACGACTACAACATCCTTGGAAGAACCCACAAAAGGGCAAGGAAAACTCACACCCAGTGGGCAGGGAGAATTCACATCCAGTGGGACGCCAGTGACAATGCTGACTATGAGAAACCTTGGAGAGGACCTCAGATGTGGGCAACCCCCCCCTCTAGGGGACCGAAAGCAATGGATGTCGAGCGGGTCTATCATGATGCTGTGAAAGTTCAATCCATAGTGGCTCCAACACAGCCGCGAGAGTTCAGTTCAAAGCGGATCCAAGACAGCAGCGAGAGTCCCGTCCACAGGAGACCATCTCAAGCGGAGGTGGATCAGCAGCATAGAGATGTCCCCAATCGATACAGGCGAACGGTCCATCCTGGGTCCCGACGAGCGGTCCATCCTGGGTCTCGACTCTGGACAGCCAGTACTTCATCCATGGTCATCGGGCCGGACCCCCTCCACAAGGGAGGGGGGGACATAGGAGAAAGAAAAGAATCGGCAGATCAACTGGTCTAAAAAGGAGGTCTATTTAAAGGCTAGAGTATACAGATGAGTTTTAAGGTGAGACTTAAATGCTTCTACTGAGGTAGCATCTCGAACTGTTACCGGGAGGGCATTCCAGAGTACTGGAGCCCGAACGGAAAACGCTCTATAGCCCGCAGACTTTTTTTGGGCTCTAAAAATCACTAATAAGCCAGAGTCTTTTGAACGCAGATTTCTTGCCGGGACATATGGTGCAATACAATCGGCAAGATAGGCTGGAGCTAGACCGTGTAGTATTTTAAGCGACAACTGTGTGGTACTACTTTTTTTCCGGTGTTTGCTTTTCATCCATCTTCCGTTTGAATTCATCGTGTATCTCTTTATGATTCTTGAAGACGTGGGAGATCTAATTGCTCGTATTAAAGGAAGACGTCTTGGTTCCTCCTCGCATAACCAACTTTTTGCAGTCATTGCAAATTGCCAATTTTTTATCCGTCAGACACTTTAAAATAATCCCAAACCATAGACATAGTGTCGTTTGTCAGTCACCGAGCGAGTTGGCTTGTTAGCCACGGCTACGGCACCGGCAACAACACACTTACCATGAATTGATTAACGTGGACCCCGACCTAAACAAGTTGAAAAACTTATTCGGTTGTTACCATTTAGTGGTCAATTGTACGGAATATGTACTGTACTGTGCAATCTACTAATAAAGTATCAATCAATCAATCAAAAACTTTTGTTGGTGTTATGCTCCGCTCGCGGCGGTTTGATGAGGTCATCAAGCGTCGCCAGTAAACCTCTCATGTTGCAGTCGTCAACTCCTGTATTGTGTGTGGGGGAGGGGAGGGGCTGCCGACTGGGATATGTACCGCTCCGTACGGCGGCGTTTTAAAAAGTCATTAATTTTACTTTTTGAAACCGATACCGATAATTTCCGATATTACGTTTTTAAAGCATTTATCGGCCGATGATATCGGCCTGCCGATATAATCGGACAGGTCTAGTACTAAGCTAATGTTTCTACATTTAAATATATTTTAAGCACACTGAGTCCCTGTAGAATAAATACAAACATTAATGATAATAAAGAATCTCAAAATATTTGAAAATGTATTTTACTAAATTCTATTAGTTCAATTCAAAAAGTCAAACTCACTAAACACAGAGTGACATTTTTCAAGAACATGCATCTTCATTTTGTAAAAAAAAATAATAATAATAATAATAATGTTGATGTTTATAGCTTACAGCAAATAAAAACGTGGAAAAAATGCTCAAAAAGTTGAGTAATGCAAAAAATCCCCGATGTCCTCAAATATGTTTACACTGTGTTCAAAAATATTTTGAAATAAGATCACATTAGAATTGAATGAATACAATTCTAATTCAATAAAACTGTCAAATGGTACATTAAAATAGAACATTTTAAAATTCAAATATGATGCATTTAAAATTAAAAAATGGCGGTGGAAAAATGTACTCTAAAACTATTTAAGGTGGCTCAGCGGTGGGTTTAAGATAGTGCTGCGGCGTGGCTCCGATGGTAGAGCGGCCGTGCCAGCAAGCACCGTTCGCCCTGGTGTATGAATGTGAATGAACTTTTATTGGTAATTGGAGAGGCCGAAGGCGCAAATTGGTCAGTCTACCCCAGGGCAGCTGTGGCTACAAATATAACTTATCACCATCTATGTGTGAATTGGAGTGAATGAATGATGGGTTCTCAGTTCTCTTTGAGTGTCTACAAAAGCGCCATATAAATCCAATCCATTATTGATATTATCATTACTATTATTGTTATTATTATTATTAAGACACTTCCTATATTAAGAGATTGCATAACGTTAGAACTAGTGCTGATTTTATACGGATTTATTGTTCTTACACAAACAAATAGCATCATCTCTGGAAGACTTCGCCGGATGTACCATATTTTTCAGACTATAAGGCGCACTTAAAATCCTTTCATTTTCTCAAAACTAATGTGAGGAATCATTTTGGTTGTGCTTACCAAATGATAGGTGTGACCGGTAGATGGCAGTCTCACATAAGAGATATGTGTATACTGCAAAATGATGGCAGTCACACATAAGAAATGCGTGTAGGCTGCAATATGACATAAGTAAACAACACAAAAATTGTATATGTTCCATTGAAAATATAGAACATTACACACGGCGCTCCAAAGTCCATCAAAAATGTTTTAAGTACGACTTTGGTAATCTATGAAGTCGCACCGCTTGATGTGCTTCAACATACGAGTATTATTATAGTGTGTGTTTAAGGTAAGACATATTATCTGACATTTTGTTTCGCAATATCATGCTAAAGCATTTTTTTCTTACCTTGTGGTACATGCTGATCTTTATTTGGGATCTGCATAAGTACCGACAATTTGTAGCCCGCAGTAGTCGATAAACTTCTTCTTTTTTCTCTATCTTCTTGTTATGGGACATTCATCCTCAGCTGTTGCCATTTCTAATATAAAGTAGTGTAAAGTTCTTACTTATGTCTGTCAGTAAACTCGCCATGAAAGCGCGAAAACATACCGGTGTAGTGAGTGTACATTATTCACCCAAGGAACTTTAGTTATTAGAGAGTCCCGGTCGGTCATCGGAAGTGCGCTTTATAATCCGGTGCGTAGTAAGGTCCGAAAAATACGATAATCCGCTTTCAAGGCTCTGTTTTAGCCTACTTACTCTCCAGACCAGTAGGGGGCAGATATGTGCATGCCATTACAAAACAAGGACATGCTAACACATTTCTCTGGGGTAAAAGGTTTTTATTGTCATGCCTATGGGATCATGTTTTGTTTTTGTCATGTTTGGTTATTTTTTTGGACACTCGGTTCCTGTACCTGCACTTGTTTTCTTTGTTACCATACTAACTTATTAATTTCACCTGTCATGTCACGCCCATGTCCTCAGTTTTCACCTGCTGGTAATTATCATTGGTATTATTTAAACCTGTAGTTGCCAAGGGTTCAGTCTGGCAACTTCCCACATATCCCTCAACTCCTTCATGCCATACCATGCTGTTTGTTTTGTCCACGCCACGTAAGTTTTGTTATTCATGCCATAGTACAAGTGTTTTGTTTTTTTCATGTTTATAGTTTGTAGCTGTGGAGAGACTGAGCCGACGAGCCAACAGCGGGCTAGGAAATTTGGCTGTCCTACCCAAGATGGAGGCCAGGAGGCGGAGCATGCAGCAGAGAGGAGAGGCGGGGCGCACTCGGAGCGATGCTGCAGCCAGCCAAGTCAGGTGCGTAAACTACACACCTGTTCTCAATCCCATCATCTTCTACTGCAGCATAAAAGGGGCGAAGGAGGAACACTCGGCGCGGAAGTAGTAGGAGACAACCAGACCAGCGATTAGATGAGCGAGAACCACTGAGAGCCACGGAGCGACCGAGACCAGCACAGAAAAGACGCGGCGACTGAAAAGAAGTCCGCCGCGAGCATGGGAGGTGGAGCTGAAAGAGCGACCGACCGACACAGCGAGCGACTTATTGAGAAATAAAGAGTCTAACCTGTGCGAAGCGATGTCGTTCCTGTTTGGTCCACGCAATCCACATGATGCGGCAGGAAGCCGTTTACAGTAGCCTTTGTACTAGTCGTTAGTTTTTTTTCATTAGTCAATAATACAACTTTAACATTTGACAACCAAATAATAAAACAAGGTGACTCGGTAAAAAATCTGGGTATTATCTTCGACCCAACTCTCTCCTTTGAGTCACACATTAAAAGCGTTACTAAAACGGACTTCTTTCATCGCCGTAATATCGCTAAAATTCGCTCCATTTTGTCCACTAAAGACGCCGAGATCATTATCCATGCGTTTGTTACGTCTCGTCTCGATTACTGTAACGTATTATTTTCGGGTCTCCCCATGTCTGGCATTAAAAGATTACAGTTGGTACAAAATGCGGCTGCTAGACTTTTGACAAGAACAAGAAAGTTTGATCATATTACGCCTGTACTGGCTCACCTGCACTGGCTTCCTGTGCACTTAAGATGTGACTTTAAGGTTTTACTAATTACGTATAAAATACTACACGGTCTAGCTCCATCCTATCTTGCCGATTGTATTGTACCATATGTCCCGGCAAGAAATCTGCGTTCAAAAGACTCCGGCTTATTAGTGATTCCTAGAGCCCAAAAAAAGTCTGCGGGCTATAGAGCATTTTCTATTCGGGCTCCAGTACTCTGGAATGCCCTCCCGGTAACAGTTTGAGATGCTACCTCAGTAGAAGCATTTAAGTCTCACCTTAAAACTCATCTGTATACTCTAGCCTTTAAATAGACCTCCTTTTTAGACCAGTTGATCTGCCGATTCTTTTCTTTCTCCTATGTCCCCCCCTCCCTTGTGGAGGGGGTCCGGTCCGATGACCATGGATGAAGTACTGGCTGTCCAGAGTCGAGACCCAGGATGGACCGCTCGTCGGGACCCAGGATGGACCGCTCGCCTGTATCGGTTGGGGACATCTCTACGCTGCTGATCCGCCTCCGCTTGAGATGGTCTCCTGTGGACGGGACTCTCGCTGCTGTCTTGGATCCGCTTGAACTGAACTCTCGCGGCTGTGTTGGAGCCACTATGGATTGAACTTTCACAGTATCATGTTAGACCCGCTCGACTTCCATTGCTTTCGGTCCCCTAGAGGGGGAGGGGGGTTGCCCACATCTGAGGTCCTCTCCAAGGTTTCTCATAGTCAGCATTGTCACTGGCGTCCCACTGGATGTGAATTCTCCCTGCCCACTGGGTGTGACTTTTCCTTGCCCTTTTGTGGGTTCTTCCGAGGATGTTGTAGTCGTAATGATTCGTACAGTCCTTTGAGACATTTGTGATTTGGGGCTATATAAATAAACATTGATTGATTGAAGTTTGTTCTCCGCCATTGTGCGCGCCATTTGTTTGCCTTTTTGTGTTAGTAAGAGTTTAAAATGTACTCACCTTCATTTCTCGCTTGTGCCAACTATCCTTTGCGTTGGAAAAACAAACTACCTCCAAGTCATTGTCCTAGTCTTGACATTTATGAAGACCAAAATAATGAATTACAGTACAAATTCCATACAATTGACCACTAAATGGTAACACCCGAATACGTTTTTCAACTTGTTTAAGTCAGGGTCCACGTTAATCAATTCATGGTAATGAATGTTTGCTAATGTTTGTTGTACAGTTTGATGTATAGTTCTGCTTTTGAGTGGACATTTACGCTGGGTATTTTTTTTTTTTTTTAAACAGTCATGGTGTGCCTTCAGGGAAAATATTCTCGCAAATTTTGCGATCCATCAACACTCTCGACGTCCTTCAATCGTGACCACAAGGTTAGAAGCACATTAGGATCACCTGCTCTCCATCCTCCCTTCCTGCTCTCCATCCTCCTTCCCCTTCATTGTTATGATAAAAAGTCAATCTAAAAATGTGCTGAGCGCCGTCAACTGACTTCCGCCGTGACGGCGCCTTTGTCGAGCTGGAATAAAGACGTTTTGTGGAGAAAAAAAACAGGATAATAATTGAGTGTTTTGCAAGCCGAGACCCGGGCTCAAAGTGGCGCACAACAAAAAAACGCAATAAATCATTCTGCCAGACTTGAAGGCATGGTAAAGATCGGGATACAGAAAATAAAAAAGGGCAAGCGTGTGTTCAAAAGAAAAATGTAGGCATGCATGTGACATTTTCTGGTGAGAAAATGTACTCAAAAGACCTTTAAATGTGTTATGTATACATACATTTTCAAATAACTCCAAAAAATTTTCCAACATTTGTAGTATTTCAGCAATTTAGTAGAATTTAAATACAACTAAAACCACTATTTGCAATATTATTATATTTTTTAAATAGTAAATATAATGATGTACAAAACCCAAAACCAGTGAAGTTGGCACTTTGTGTAAATGGTAAATAAAAACAAAATACAATATTTTGCACATCCTTTTTCGACTTATATTCAATTGAATAGACTGCAAAGACATTTTTTGCAAATATTAGCTCATTTGGAATTTGATGCCTGTAACGCAGGGATCGGGAACCTTTATGGCTGAGAGAACCAAGAAGCTAAATATTTTAAAATGTATTTCCGTAAGAGCCATATAATATTTTTTTTAACACTGAACACAACTAAATGCGTGCAATTTTAAGTAAGACCAACATTCCTGTTGTATAATAGGTCTCTTATTCTTTGTAATAACATTGTTATTCTGAAGCTAACTGTGGAGGGGGAGTTGCCTGTGGGCCTGCAGCGAAGCGGGGTGTTGCCAGGATCGGCCTCGAAATCAGCGAAAGTGCATAGATGGCCCACCTGGGCCTTGTTATCTAATCACCTGTCGCTCTGGTATAAGCAGCGGCCAGGGGGAGAGACGGGGTTGGGGCTGGAGCTAGAGTGCGAGCGAGAACGAAAGAGAAAAAGATAATTGCTGGAAAGCAACTGAGAGACTTATTGAAAAATGAAATAATAATGTAACCCTGAAACAGGCTCTCATGTCGGTGCTTGGTGCTCTGAAGAACCCCCAGGAGGGCAAGCCCTACACTAACCAATAATAAATAAATAACTTCTTACCATTAACGCAACTTCTTGAACAGGTGCGGTGGGAAACGGAGGGATGGATTAAAAATGCATGAGAATGTTTTATATTTTGAACGTTATTTTTAACACTGTGATTACAAGTGGAATTATTCATTACTTATCGTGTTAAGCAATGTCCGCTCAGATTTATCCGAGAGCCAGATGCAGTCATCAAAAGAGCCACATCTGGCTCGCGAACCATAGGTTCCCTACCCCTGCTGTAACGTGTTTAAAAAAAGCTGGCATCAGTGGCAAAAAAGACTGAGAACGTTGAAGAATGCTCGCCAAACACTTATTTGGAACATCCCGCAGGTGAACAGGCTAATTGGGTGCCATGATTGAGTATAATAGCCAAGTCATTGTCAGGACGTGGACTATGGCAGGGTTTGTTTTCCCGAGATGCAAAGAAATTGGAGTGGACATGACGTGAAGGTAGGGGACATGATTTAATTTTTGTGACGGTACAACGGGAGAAGAAGACGGCAGAGGAACGATGACGTCGTTAGCTGTCAGCGTATTTAATGACAGTTTAGTGTGTGAGTGAGATGTGTATTTAACCAAAGAGATGTAGTGTGACGAAGTGTGAGACTTATCTGAGTATGGTTGCCAGAGGGTGTTGAGGATGCGTGTTGGGATCCAGGCGGAAGTCCAGCAAGGAGCAAGGCGGAATCGTACGTCGGGGAGCAGGCAGATGGTCAAGGGCAGGAGCTTGGTTTCGTGGTCGTTAGGCAGGCGTGAGGTCGATGTCCAGGAAGGCAAGGGAAAATCCACGGGAGGTCCAAGGTGACGAGACACACAACTCGACGACAAGGAAGGATGGCGGGAGGCTGGAAGACGACACAACACAGGAGACAATGAGCACAACAGGGAAGGAGCACAGGGAAATAGTTTGCACATGCAGAGGAGCTAGATACGTGTGGGCTTACTGTACTGGGTACGTGAAGCTACGTTCTCGCGTCGGATCTCAGGCTGCGTCTGCTCTTGAAGGCAGCTCGCTCATCACAGGCAGGTGTGTAGTTTGGTGAGTGTTTGCAGGTGCGAGGAGGCACGCCCGCAGCGGAGAGAGAGCACATGTGGGAGTGGCCCGTGGTGTGCTTGTCCGGACGCCCAGCAGGAGGAGACATAGCAGGAAGAGAGGAAGCAGGAGTGTGACCCATAACAGCACCCCCCCTCTTACGCGAGACTCCCGGCGAGCTTCGGGGTGCCTCGGGGTGAGCTCTGTAAAAGTCCTTGATAAGGGAGGGGTCGGCGATGTAAGAGGCCGGTACCCAGGACCTATCTTCAGGGCCATAGCCCTCCCAGTCCACAAGGTAGACCCAACCCCTCCCCTGTCGCCGAACCTTGAGGATCTCCTTGACGGTCCAGACTTGGTCCCCATCCTCGAGGACTCTAGGAGGGGGAGGAGCGGGGGTGGGGGCGGACAGGGGACTGTTAACAACAGGTTTGACCTGGGAGACATGAAAGACAGGATGAGATCTCATGGAATGTGGAAGATCCAATTGTACAGCAGCAGGGTTGATCTTCGATTTGACCGTATAAGGTCCAACAAAACGTGGTGCAAGTTTCTGGGAGGAAATCGGGAGGTGGAGGTCCTTGGCCCGAAGCAGGACCTGCTGTCCGGGCTGGTAGTCGGGAGCCGGGATGCGCCGCCGGTTGGCATTGCGACACATCCTAACAGACGCCTTCAATAGAGAAGCACGGGCGGACCTCCACACTCTGCGGCATCGTCTCAGGTGTGCCTGGGTGGAAGGAGTTGCCACCTCGATCTCCTGGGAGGGAAACAAGGGAGGTTGAAATCCCAGCCAGCATTCAAATGGAGACATACCCGTAGCTGCGCAGGTCAAGGAGTTGAAAGAGTACTCCACCCATGGAATAAACTTACTCCAGGAGTTAGGCTGTTGCGCAGCCATACAGCGCAGCATCGTCTCCACCCCCTGGTTGGCCCTCTCTGCTTGACCATTGCTTTGGGGGTGGTAGCCGGAAGTCAGACTGACCGTGGCCCCAATGCCCTTGCAAAAATCCTGCCAGACCCGAGAAATGAATTGAGGGCCACGATCAGAGACTATGTCGGAGGGGATCCCGTGGATCCTGACCACATGCTGGACCAGCAGGTCTGTGGTTTCAGCAGAGGATGGAAGCTTGGGCAAAGGAATAAAGTGTGCTGCCCTGGAAAACCTGTCGACGATAGTGAGGATTGTGGTGTTACCTCTAGAAGTGGGAAGTCCCGTGATGAAATCAACAGCAATGTGGGACCAAGGTCGATTGGGGATGGGAAGAGGGTGTAAGAGGCCGGCAGGAGGGCTGTGGCTTGCCTTGTTACGGGCGCAGACGCTGCAGGCGGCGACAAACTCCCGGGTATCCGCCTCCATGGTAGGCCACCAAAAACGGCGTCGGATAAAGCCTAGTGACCTATGGACTCCGGGATGACAGGTAAACACACTAGAATGAGCCCAATCAAGTACCTTGGCCCTTAAAGGTTCTGGGACGAACAGCCTATTAGGGGGTCCGATTCCGGGACCAGGGTCAGAACGTAAGGCCGTCTTGACCAGGCCCTCGATCTCCCAAGTTACCATCCCGATGATGCGGTTAGGGGGAAGGATGGTCTCGGAAGTAGACTTAACGGTAGGTTCCTCTGAGAATATTCGAGAAAGAGCGTCCGCCTTGCCATTGCGTGAACCAGGTCTGTAGGTGAGAGTGTAATCGAATCGACAGAAAAATTGTGCCCAGCGAGCTTGCCTGTCATTCAGTCTTTTAGCGGATCGGATGTGAATGAGGTTGCGATGGTCGGTCAGGACCAGGAACGGATGCTTGGCCCCCTCCAGCCAGTGTCGCCATTCGACCAGCGCCTCGTGGACTGCCAACAGTTCTCGGTTCCCAGCATCGTAGTTTCTCTCAGCTGGAGAGAGACGTCTAGAAAAGAATGCACAAGGGTGCAACACATTACTCCCACTGGAACGCTGGGACAAGACTGCCCCAATCCCGGAGTCAGAAGCGTCCACTTCAACCGTGAACGGCACATCCGGGTCAGGGTGTACGAGAACGGGGGCGGAACTGAAGCTCCTCTTGAGGTTCTGGAACGCCACGTCTGCCTCCTTGTTCCACCTAAATGCAGTGATCGTAGATGTTAGTGCGTGGAGAGGTGCAGCTACCTTACTGAAGTTGAGGATGAATCGACGGTAAAATCCTGCAAAGCCTAGGAATCGCCTCAGTTCCGTACGGGTGTTTGGTTGAGGCCACTCCATAACCGCTTTGACCTTCTTGGGGTCGGCTCTGATGTTACCCTTCTCGATGATGTGGCCAAGGAAGTTTACAGAAGATGAATGGAATTCACATTTCTCTGCCTTGACGAACAAGCGGTTCTCGAGGAGGCGCTGTAGGACCTGTCGGACATGCTGCTGATGCTCCTGCATGTTGTGAGAGAAGACCAGAATATCATCCAGGTACACAACCACAAATTTGTCGAGCATGTCTCTTAAAACGTCGTTAACTAGAGCTTGAAAGACAGCTGGGGCGTTGGTCAGGCCAAAGGGCATGACCCGGTACTCGAAGTGGCCAAGGTGCGTGTTGAAGGCTGTCTTCCACTCATCCCCCTTCCTAATCCGGACAAGA
The DNA here is from genome assembly GCF_033978795.1 of Nerophis ophidion. NCBI lineage: Eukaryota > Metazoa > Chordata > Actinopteri > Syngnathiformes > Syngnathidae > Nerophis > Nerophis ophidion. Next base: position 62,624,597 of record NC_084612.1, read on the forward strand.
TGGTAAGCATTGCGGAGGTCAAGCTTGGTGAAGACAGTTGCAGGAGCAAGAGGTTCAAAGGAGGAGCTCATGAGTGGAAGGGGATACCGGTTCTTGACTGTGATGGCGTTGAGTCTTCGGTAGTCGATACAAGGGCGTAGGGAGCCATCCTTCTTGCCGACAAAGAAGAATCCGGCGGCTACCGGTGACTTGGAGGGAGTGATGATACCTGAAGAGAGTGAGTCCGTAATATAGTTGGACATAGCCTTCTTCTCAGGTATGGACAGGTTGTACAAGCGGCTAGAAGGAAGTACTGCGTCAGGTACGAGATCAATGGCACAGTCGTACGGTCTGTGCGGGGGTAGAGATAGTGCCTGGGCCTTATTGAATACAGCTGCAAGGTCATGGTAAACCGCGGGGACCCCAGACAGGTCAGATGGGGATGACTTAAGTTTGGGGCTCTCCGAGACAGGGGATGCTGCCTTGAGACAGTTAGCATGGCATGCCGTGCTCCAGGATAGGATCTTACCAGAGATCCAGGAAATATGGGGGTCATGCTGGCGAAGCCATGAACGGCCGAGGACAAGAGGAGCGATAGGGGCATTGAGGATTAACAAGCTAATCTGCTCCGTGTGGTTGCCGGACAGGGTTAGTGTGAGCAGTGCTGTACGGTGGGTGATGGGGCCCAGGGGATGCCCGTCCAGGGCCTGAGCTGGTAAAGGCTTGTCCAGAGGCAGAAGCTCAATCCCGGCCTGACAGGCAAAATTACGGTCCATAAAACTAACATCTGCTCCTGAGTCCACATACGCTCCCACCTTCAGTCCTCTTGATTCCCAAGACAATGTTGCGGGGAAAAGAATACCAGGGTCACAGTGGCTCCGGGTAAAGGTGGTGTGGCTCACAAGTACTCCCCTTACTTGTGAGCCTGGTCTTTTGGTCGTGTGGGGCAGGTCACGATCATGTGACCCGCACAACCACAGTAGAGGCAGAGGCGCTGACGGAACCTCCTTTCCCGTTCCTCCGTGGCCAGTCGAGTCCTGCCCAACTGCATGGGTTCCATCCCGCTGGTTGGTGCAGGGAGAAACCCAGACTGGTCCACCAAGTGGGCGCCTTCATCCCCACCTCTGGCCGCGCTAGGAGAGTAAGAAACGGTACGGTTCCCCCACACCGGCCTTCTGGTCCTCTCCTGGACTGAAAGTCTTCGTTCAGCCGCTCGTTCCTTGAGTCTCTTGTCCATCAGTAGGGCCAGCTGAATGAAGTCCTGGTAGGAGGCAGGTTGGTCCCGCAACAATCCGTCCTTGATCTCGTCGGAGAGGCCTCGACGGTAGGCGCTCAACAAGGCCTTGTTATCCCACCCGCTGTCTGCGGCCAGGGTGCGGAACTCAAGAGTGTAATCTGCCACAGAACGAGAACTTTGCTGAAGGGAGTGTAGACGTGAGGCGGCGTCTCCTCCATCGGAGGGATGGTCAAAAACTGCCCTAAACTCCGTGCGAAAAGCATCATAATTCATGCTGAGGCCAAGGTTGTGGTCCACAGCTGCTGTGGCCCACTGGAGAGCCCTTCCGGTCAATAAAGAAAAAATAAAGGCAATCTTGGCCCCGTCAGAGGTGTACCGGGAGGGCTGATGATGAAATACCATATCACACTGGACCAGGAAACCACGACATAACTCAAAATCCCCTTCGAAAGCCTTAGGGCTAGCGATCTTCGGCTCGCAGGAAGACGGGGGCTGTGTGGGGGCTGCCGCGGCGGGGGCGGCTAGTACGCGCTCCGGGGGAGCGGCAGAGCTTGGGGAGATCAAGTCCAGTCGAGCCAACATGCTAGCAAAAGCAGCATCCAGCTTATTCTCAAGAACACAAAAGCGCTCTTGGTGCTGCTGGAGTGCAGTGTGCATGGCTGCGACACTTGGTACCGGGGAGCCTCGGGAGGGGAGCGGGGTACGTGCCGCGTCTTTGCCGTCTGGTTCTGACATGGCGAGAACGTACTGTGACGGTACAACGGGAGAAGAAGACGGCAGAGGAACGATGACGTCGTTAGCTGTCAGCGTATTTAATGACAGTTTAGTGTGTGAGTGAGATGTGTATTTAACCAAAGAGATGTAGTGTGACGAAGTGTGAGACTTATCTGAGTATGGTTGCCAGAGGGTGTTGAGGATGCGTGTTGGGATCCAGGCGGAAGTCCAGCAAGGAGCAAGGCGGAATCGTACGTCGGGGAGCAGGCAGATGGTCAAGGGCAGGAGCTTGGTTTCGTGGTCGTTAGGCAGGCGTGAGGTCGATGTCCAGGAAGGCAAGGGAAAATCCACGGGAGGTCCAAGGTGACGAGACACACAACTCGACGACAAGGAAGGATGGCGGGAGGCTGGAAGACGACACAACACAGGAGACAATGAGCACAACAGGGAAGGAGCACAGGGAAATAGTTTGCACATGCAGAGGAGCTAGATACGTGTGGGCTTACTGTACTGGGTACGTGAAGCTACGTTCTCGCGTCGGATCTCAGGCTGCGTCTGCTCTTGAAGGCAGCTCGCTCATCACAGGCAGGTGTGTAGTTTGGTGAGTGTTTGCAGGTGCGAGGAGGCACGCCCGCAGCGGAGAGAGAGCACATGTGGGAGTGGCCAGTGGTGTGCTTGTCCGGACGCCCAGCAGGAGGAGACATAGCAGGAAGAGAGGAAGCAGGAGTGTGACCCATAACAATTTTACTATAAAAAAGGAACAAAGCGTGCAAACAAAAGGCGCGCACAAGGCGGAGAACAAACTTGCCTTTGGAAACAATAAACTAGCACTTGGGCAAAAGCTATGGGCATGAAAACAAAAACACTTACTGGGACATGAAAATAGACAAGACTCACTTGGCATGGAACTATGGTAGCATGGGTAACATCGGTAGCAGAAGTCCAACAGAGAACAGAGTTTTTATCGCCACCCTGACCAACAGAAAAAGACAGGCTTTAAAGGCCTACTGAAATGAGATTTTCTTATTTAAACGGGGATAGCAGGTCCATTCTAAGTGTCATACTTGATCATTTCGTGATATTGCCGTATTTTTGCAAGTTTGTCCTTACATACAACAGTCAACATACAAAACAGCGGCACTTTTTAGAGGCGGTATAGTACCGAATATGATTCATTAGTATTGCGGTACTATACGAGTACCGGTATATCGTACAAGCCTATTCTGAGGGCAGCCATACCTGCGATGTGGCCCCTGACTAAAAACAAGTCCCCCCCCCCCCGATCTAGACGGTACATATAAATACTTTGCGCACCAGCACGCATCACTCCAGTCAATCACCACTCAGCCCACCTGTCCTTGATGATCTTCCTGGGCTACTTAAGCCAGTCCAGTGCAGTGTTCCGTGCCGGAACGTAAACATCCGTTTGTGTACCGTAAACCGACTATCCCTGCAATATGCACACCTTGCTTGCTGTGTTTTTGCCCCCCCGTGTTGATTGTCCTTGTCGATCCTACTGTAGACCTCCGTTCCCGCGTTGACGTGCTGTGTGTCTCGTCATTCCTTGTTCCCCCTGCTTCCCGGACTGCCTCTTGGATCTCGACCTCCCGCTTGGGCACGGACCTCCTACGCCCCGCTATAGCCCCCCGACTTTCTGTTTGCCTCACGGACTTTGAAGCCTGCCTTTTCCCTCCTACCATGAATTGATTAACGTGGACTTAAACAAGTTGAAAAACTTATTCGGGTGTTAACATTTAGTGGGCAATTGTACGGAATATGTACTGTACTGTGCAATCTACAACCCCCGTTTCCATATGATTTGGGAAATTGTGTTAGATGTAAATATAAACGGAATACAATGATTTGCAAATCATTGTTAACCCATATTCAGTTGAATATGCTACAAAGACAACATATTTGATGTTCAAACTGATAAAACTTTTTTTTTTTCTTGCAAAAAATCATTAACTTTAGACCATGATACCAGACCCCGGACTGTAGCTGAGATAGGCACCAGCGCCCCCCGCCACCCCAGAGGGAATAAGCGGTAAAAAAGGGATGGATGGATGGATAACAAATCGTTGAGCTTAACTACGCCCTCTTGTGGTCTGTGCCGTCTATTCCCCCCTGTATGTATCATCGATACGTACATTGTTTTGCACAATTTAAGTACAATTTAATGTTAATGCATGCAATGCTGCTTTTTAGCATGTCTTGTTACATATTCTCTAACAAGCACATTTTAATGAACAATGAATCTTGTTCCCGTTTCCTCTTCTCCCCAATGTCCGACCCACTCTCATAATATTTACAGCAGCTCCAGTAAAAAATAATAATAATAATAAAAATAATAAAAATTCACCACCACGCCACTTTTTTGTGCCTGAGCAAACACAGACTGATGTTTGTTCCCATTTTCCCCCAAAGTAACTTCACAGTGACTCGGCGTAGATGACAAATAGCCAGCGTGGCGAGAAAAAGAAGCCTTTTTTTATGTGTGTGTGTGTGCGCTTGTCTCTATTAGCGACGTGCATGTTTCCTCTGAGGCTTCAAAGGGAGGAAGAGTTGGAGAACGCATGGGGAGGAAGGTTTTTTTTGGGGGGGGGGATATGGGGATGGTGGTCGGGTGTAAGCTTCAAGCTGCACATGGAGATAAAGAATAGAGTGTGTGTGTGTGTGTGTGTGTGCGTGTGTGTGTGTGTGTGTGTGTGTGTGTGTGTGTGTGTGTGTGTGTGTGTGTGTGTGTGTGTGTGGGATTAGGCTGACTTTGACTGGCTGTGTGCCATTGTGACAGCAGCTCCTAAGAAGCTGCGCACTGCCACATGATGGACACGGCTTGGAATTGCACAGATAGCAACCCCCCCTCCCCTGTATCTCCCCTGTGTGATAATGTCTCTCCTCCCTCCAGGATACTCCGTTTGTGTGACAGGAAGAACATGCACCGAAGGTCATTGGTTCTTGAGACTATGCATTTGCACACTTGGATGTCCCTCAATCAACGAGAGAAAATGTCGGGGTCCGTGCAATGAAAAGAGGGCCTTTTTTTTCTGTGTGTGTTATGATACGACGCTCGCGCCGCACAGTTAGTCGGAGGAGAAAATGGGCGTCAAAAAGCGTCGGGGATAAATCGCCTTATTCTTGCTGCACTCCACATTAGTGTAGCTTACATAAGCATGTCGTAAGCTTGTTAATAGTTTACCTTTTCCACATTTGCTTCACATCAGAACTGACATTGTGTGTATTAAACCACCCAATGCGTCCAAATTCTTTCAAGCGAACATGCACTGTATTGCCAAAAGTTTTCGGCCACCTGCCTTGACTCACATATGAACTTGAAGTGCCATCCCGTTCCTAAACCATAGGGTTCAACATGATGTCGGTCTACCTTTTGCAGCTATTACAGCTTCAAGGTTGCGGAGTGTGTTTATAGGAATTTTTTAAGTTTATAGGAACTTTCACTCCAGCCCAGGGGTCGGGAACCTTTTTGGCTGAGAGAGCCTTGAAAGCCAAATATTTTAAAATGTATTTCCGTGAGAGCCATATAATATTTTTAACACTGGTTCAAACACTGATGACATGTATTAAACCAGGGGTGCCCATTACGTCGATCGCGATCGACTGGTCGATCTCGGAGGGTGTGTCAGTCGATCTCAAGCCAGGCATTGAAAAATATACATAAAAATGAGCATATCATCAATCATACCAAGACTTCACTTTCGTCAGTTGTTTGACATTCTCGGCACCCGAGGATCTTGTGAGATGACGCTGGCTGCTGCGAGCTCATATTTAAGAAAAAAAATCACTAACAGGGCGGACGCAGAGAAACACATTTTATTTCTAAAGACCGACTGCACATTTCCTGTCTTCACCATAAAAGACCTACTTCATCCTGCCTGTGCTAACAAAATAAGAGTCTCAGAAAGCTAGCGTGCACAAGCTAGCAAGCTACGGAGTTTGATGCCAATGTATTTCTCCCCCGCCCTCAGCGACCGCTTTCTCACTTGCTTGCCCACCCGCACACTCACTGACGTCACTCACCTGCTGCCAGACATTAAAGGGCCACGCACATATGCTACTCTCATAAAAAAAGTGTTTAAAAACGAGTATGCAAGTTGGACAAATGAGATGCCAAATCCAACCAATTTCATGTGGTATTGGACAGAAAGGAGGACTTTTTTTTTCCTCCATTTGAAACCATCAGCACAACTGTCTAATTCCAATCAATGTAAGTCATCAGAATCAAATACACCAACTTATATTCTTGTCTTCAGGAAAGAAAGGAATCTATGTGTGTTAAACATGCTTGTATTATCATTAAACACCATTAACTTGTTAACAAAAATGTCTCTTTCATAAATAAATAAATATAAATTATAAATAGGAATGAGGTAGATCTCCTCAACTTGGTCAATTGAAAAGTAGCTCACCTGCAGAAAAAGTGTGAGCGCCCCTGTATTAAACAGACAAGAAGCAAGGAATTGAACAGACACTGGATTCAATTTAGCTCAATGAGGAGAAACCTGTGGACCTGTACACTTGTACAGTGACATACCGCAAGAGAACTCTATGCCTCCTAAGAACTAAATGCGTGCATCTCTTATTCTTCTTAATAACATTGTTATTCTGAAGTTAACCAATAATAAATAAAATACTCTTGACCATTAATGCGACTTCTTGAACAGGTGCGGTAGAAACGGATGGATGGATTAAAACGCATGAGAATGTTTTATATTTTGAACGTTATTTTTGACACTGTGATTACCAGTGGAATTATTCATTACTTTTCATGATAAGCAACGTCAGCCAAGATTAATCTGAGAGCCAGATGCAGTCCTTTCCATCAAGGACGTGGAAGACATCTACGTATTTGGAGCTGGGATGGCGGGGCACTTGCTGATTGGGCTGGGCATTACTCTGGTGCAGGGGTAGGGAACCTATGGCTCTAGAGCCAGATGTGGCTCTTTTGATGACTGCGTCTGGCTCTCAGATCAATCTTAGCTGGCATTGCTTAACATGATAAGTCAGTGTTTTTCAACCTTTTTTTGAGCCAAAACACTTTTTTTTCATTGAAAAAATTCCGAGGCGCACCACCAGCAGAAAACATTAAAAAAAATTAAACTCAGTAGCCGATATTGACCAAAAAAAATTGTCCTCGCAATAGCTCTTGTCTCAATGTAGGTGTACTGTCAAGCCGTCATTTATTTTGAGTTTTTTCGGTGTTTTCCTGTGTGACTTGTGCTCCTATTTTGGTGGCTTTTCTTCTTTTGTTGGTATTTTCCTGTAGCAGTTTCATGTCCTTCCTGAATGCTATTCGTCGCACCTGCTTTGTTTTTACAATCAAGACTATTTAAGTTGTGCGGATGCACTCCTTCTTTGCGTGGACACAGTTGATTGTCATGCCATGTACGGGAGTACTTTGTGGACGCCGTCTGCTCCGCACACTGTAAGTCTTTGCTGTCATCCAGCATTCTGTTTTTGTCTACTTTGCAGCCAGTTCAGTTTTAGTTTTGTTTTGCTTCAATGCCTTTTCTTAGCAACACTCTACAAAAGCAATTAGCTACCTGCTGCCACCTACTGATATGGATGAGTATTACACGCTTACTCTGCCGAGCTTTAGACAGCACAAACACTCAATAACAGCACAATTTAGAATTATAGATACAGGTTTGCAAAAAATATTATCAACCCAATTAGGGTGAAATTACATAATCTCTCCCACGACACACCAGACTGTATCTCACGGCACACTATAGTGTGCCGCGGCACAGTGGTTGATAAACACAGCGATAAGAAATGAATAATTCCGCTGGTAATCACAGTGTTAAAAATAACGTTCAAAATATAAAACATTCTCATGCATTTTAATCCGTCCATCCGTTTTCTACCATTCCTGTTCAAGAAGTCGCATTAATGGTAAGAACTATTTTATTCATTAACTTATGTTATTAAAAAAAAAGATACTTATTACATTCTTAAAATGTTGGTCTTACTTAAAAATGCACATATTTATTTGTATTCAGTGTTAAAAATTATTATATGGCTCTCTCGGAAATACATTTTATAATATTTTGCTTTCATGGCTCTCTCAGCCAAAAAGGTTCCCGACCCCTGCTCTGGTGTATCGACAAATTCGGAAGACGATGGCGGCCACTCAAGGGGCCCAAAGGCTGTTCAAGGCAATGGAAGGACTGGGTCGAGCTGTGGGGACACAGACTGGAGCGATTTCTGAGTTGAATCGCAAAATGGATCTCATCTTGGAAAAGTTTGCAGAAAAGGAATAATTCATTGGAATCGAAGAAAATCCAGCACGGACAACAGAGGAGATAAGTCACTATTTTGTCTTCTCGAAGAAAAAAAACTTTTTATCTACGATTTGGACTCCCTGTCAGGACTGTGACGTGGATTTGTTTTGCTCCTTCGACGCAGAGGGAATACGGGATGAGCCAGGCGTGAATTCAGTTACATGATTATTTATTTATACACTAAACACAAAAATAATCAAAACAAAGGGCGCTCACAAGGAGGTATATTACTAGACTACAAAATACAAACAGGAAACAGAAACACTTGCACGATGGCATGAATGAACTATGGACATAAACAGCAAGATGGCATGACTATAAACAACTAAAACAAAACACTCACTGTGACAAAAAAACAGGAGGCAAGAATAGCAAGGTGCGTGGTAGGTGATCGTGGGCATGGAGAATGAGTAGCATATGTAGGCAATGCAATAGCAGGCATGAAGGCAGAAAGCAAATAGTAAAGTTCCCAGGACGAGGACAGAAACAGAATGGTATAAATAGCAGCTATGATGATTAGAAACAGGTGTGGGACTGAGGGCTGGGCGTGACTTGGAGACCAGGTGGAAACTAATGGGTTACTATGGAAACAAAAAAAAAACAGGAAGTGTAAAACGGGAAACAAGAATCCAAAAACAAAACAAACATGATCAAACTTAAAACTGAATTACAGGCATGACACTCCCTGAATGGCCTTGACACGGGAACAGGCTGTTCTGAAGAAAATCTCCCGAAGACTCCTCTAAGATAGACGCTTTTGACCTTCCTTTTTGTCAACAACATCTGTAGCCGATCTTTATCGGCCTCAGTCATACAAAAACATTCATCATCTCTCCCAAGTTAATTGGGCATATACGCAAGCATAATCCCCACCCTTGAAATCAACACCTTCACCACCGCTTAATTCCTCTGGGGCTGGGGATGGCTGAGCGGCGCTATAAACCTCCTCAAACCCACTCCTCCCTCTGTTGCAAGTTGGTGTGATATACTGTATGTATGTTTAATGTGTGCCATGCTATGTGAGGTTTTTTCTTCGGACTCAGTCTAGACCCCTCCTGAGGGTCTAGCCTTAGACTGATATTTTTTTACTCCACCCCTCCTAATGTCACCCTCTTCTTATCTTTTTAAGGAGCGCTGTAAGTGGCTGATCCGTCGGCGGTCTCGTTTTGTCCCCCCCCCCCCTGTAAAGTATGTCTGCTCTTAGCGGGACTGTGAAGAAAATGTCATTTCAGTTCTGATGTGTCTTGTACATGTTGGAATGGACAAATAAAATATTTGTTCTTTCTTCTTCTTCTTTTCACCATTATACATACCAAAAGCGCATTGGTGAGGTCACACAATGATATTGGTGGAGAAGGCCTGGCTCTCAGTCTCCGTTCTAATTAATCCCAAAGGTGTTCCATCGGGTTCAGGTCAGGACTCTGTGCAGGCCAGTCAAGTTCATCCACACCAAACGCTGTCATCCATGTGTGACAGTCTCTTGCTGTCGTGCGGGTACTCAGGACCACCAAGGAAGGACATTGTGGCGCAGATTAGACTTTTTTTTTTTTCAATAATAAAAAGTCTCTACGGGTCGCTTTTTAGCCTTGCCGTGTCCTGCTTCCTCTGCCGCTCCACCTTTTCAGTCACGTGCGTCTTGTCACGTTTGGAACGCATTTTGGATGCGCGTGTTGAGTCACCCCCAGATGCACGAGGACCAGGACAAGCAGGGATTGCAGGTAGGAGCTTGGTTTAATATACAAAAAGTAAAAACACTGGTACAAAAACTGACAAAAGAGACTGCGTGCCTTCGCATGGGAAGCTAACGCTAACAAGCATCGAGTTCAAAGAGTCCAAGAAGCGCGTGCTGAGCGCACGGAAGCTAAGGCGAAACTTAGCACGGATACAAAGAAGTAGATAACCCAACGTGATTGTTGAATGGAGCAAACAACGAATCAAAACCGAACAAAGGGAGGAGGCAGGCTTAAATACAGAAACAATAACCAGAACACAGGTGCGCCTAACAAGCAAGAGTAGGTAAGACAAATGAAAAACCATGGAAACAAGATAAAACAGGAAGTGCAAAACTCAGAACAGTAAGAGTCCGAAAATAATCAGAAAACACACAAAAGGACTCAAGAACAAAAACTATGTATGATCCGGGAGGCAGCTCATGACACGTCTTCGTCTTCCTGTCGCTCTCTCTCACTCTTGTTCAGCATCCGCTTCCTTCGGTCTACTTCTGTCTCCGTCTCGCTCTCCGGTGTTTACGGCCGCTGCCCTTTTATACAGTGCGAGAGGAGATTTTAATTGTGCCCAGCTGGGCGACCAACGCACCTGATAATATTTGCGGAGTTGATTCCGGCGCACCTCGCCTCGCTGCTTGCTCGCAGTCCACGCCTCCTCGCCACCATCTTGGGCTGGGCTCCGGTGTGCCCTGCCTCGCTGTCGGACTGCCGGCCACGCCTCCTCGCCGCCATCTTGGACTGGGCTACGGTGTGCCCTGCCTCGCTGTCGGACTGCCGGCTCCCCCTCTCCACACCATGTCTTTATGGACCTTGCTTTGTGCACCGGTGCACAGTCATGTTGGAAGAGGAAGGGGCCCACTCTAAACTGGATCAAAAGAGATGTCGGAGATGCTTTACTGAACGAACAGTTGCTTTATTACAAGCCAGCATCATTATACAGGACCGCAGTTCCTGGAGGAGAAGAAAATGAGACACTCCTAACTTGGAGGAGCTGAACCACCTTCTTATATTCCTTCTTTTTCTGTCTGGGTATGTATTAACTCAGGAGGTAAAAGCCTGACCACGTAAGCAGATGTTCATGTGTACGTGACCGGAAAATAATCTCTCCATGTTGTAACTTAGAAATTGACGTGAAGATAGACGTGGAGTCTCTCCTCCAGGATAGAGCTATCACTGAATGTATTGCCTCTTCTCGTGAGTCCATATGCGAACGTCCAACTAAGGCTCCCTAATTTATTATGGACTCAACCATTATTTACTTCAACCTGGTGGTTGGCTTTCTTCAAGTCGAATTTAAACATTCTCCATATGTTGAACACAGTATGAGTCAATTAATTCACTTCACGCTCCATACCCATATCACAACAAGTATGAGTATGGGCAAGCTCTGATTATTCCGACTCCATTTGGGAAATGTTGAGCTGTGCATTGTGAATACAAATAAAATATTAAAGCTGCAAACAGCGATGAACGGGACCGACTTTTCCTGGTGTTTGCTGCCTTTACCCATTCAACATATCTTTACCTGCACATTATCTACCTACCCTGCATCCTGGGGTCACACTGGTGCTTCTTTCTGTCACCCATACACTGTGGCACTTCCTGCCATAACCCAGATAACATATCTTTACCTGCACATTACCTACCTTCTCTGTATCCTGGTGTCTAACTGGTGCCTCCTTCTTTCATCCAGTCAATATGTCTTTACCCGCACAGTACCTACCTTCTCTGCATTGTGTGGTCACGCTGGTGCTTCCTGCTTTTAAGCGGCCATCTTGAGACGGCAGTAGCGCAGCAGCATCAGCGCGGCTGTTCTTTGAAGGCTCGTAAAATTAAAACCCGAGCAGTTATTAAAACTCTTTTCGAACAGAAGGGTTCACTCTCTCTCCTGTGTGAGTTTGAAGCCAACACAACAAACGCGCTCAGAGGAGATAATGTTTGAAAAAAGGTGACGGGTTTTTACAAAACTTTTGTTTAGAAGGGGTAATTGCCAACTTCCTGTTGATTTTTGCTGAAGGATGTAAATGAATGAAATGTAGGTCTAAGTGAGACCTGCATAGAGGTTTTTGTTTCATGTCTCCACGACATTACTACCGGAAGTTACAAGCAGTTTTGTCTGTGTTTACTTCCTAGGAGCAGTTTTGTCTGTGTTTTATTCCTAGGGGGCACTAGAGGGCAATTTTGAGTTTTGGGGGGTTTTTTTTGTTTTTTTATTAGATCGCAATTTTCTCCAGTCCTGATGTGTGTGTCCAGTTTGGTGGATTTTGAAGCATTTTAAGGTGTTCAAGTTACAGCTCAAAGAGGCATAAATGACATTTTTTAGGAAACTTTTGATTTAGAAGGGGTTTTTGCCAACTTCCTGTTGATTTTTGCTGAAGGCTGTCAAATTATGAAATCTAGGTCTAAGTCAGACCTACATAGAGGTTTTTGTTTCATGTCTCTACGACATTCTTAGCGGAAGTTACAAGCAGTTTTGTCTGTTTTTTTTTTCCTAGGGGGGCTAGAGCGCAATTTTAAGTTTTGGGTTTGTTTTTTTTTGTTTTCTAGATGGCAATTTTTGTTAGTCCTGATGTCCATCCATCCATTTATTTTTTACCGCTTATTCCCTTGTGGGGTGGCGGGGGGCGCTGGCGCCTATCTCAGCTATGTGTGTAAAATTTGGTGAGTTTTGAAGCATGTTAAGGGGGTCAATAATAATAATAAAACCTTAGGAATACAATAGGGTCCTTTGTCCCAAACGGACATTCGATCCCTAATTACCAATGTTTATCAATGCTCTTGCATTGTATCATGCAGTTTATGCGGCATGTCAACACAATTATAATGACACCGTATCATGGCAGCGCTTCATCGCATTCGACTTCATTCGCGATCTTTGACAGGCGGCCTCATTACTCATCCCGCCGCCGCAGGCCTTTCACCTGAAAACAACGCCGTAACCTCTTGGCCGCCGCGTGACTGCCCGACGGGAGTCGACACGGACAAGCAACGGGCCATTTTCCAACTGTCTTTTTACGCATGCATGAAAAGATGGACTTACCTTTTATGTGTAATAATGTTAACGCTTAGTCTAGTTGTCTAAAATGTGCACTCCCATGACGCTGATAATTCCTGCAACACCCAAACATAGCAATAACATGAGGAAGTTAATTCCCTATTGATTGAGCGTCTGTAGCTAATGAGGTGCCTTTCATTCTAGGTCAGTGGCTCCAAGGAGCTTATTCAAAAATGTATGGAAATGGCAAAAAAAAAAAATGGGGTGAAAAATATATTTGCATGATTTCTGTAGTTTAATGCCTCTCTCAGAAATCCCCCGCGGCCAACATTCTCCAATATTCATCTGGTCGATAATATAGAGGGCGTGCCCTGCTGGCAAAGCTTTTACAGTCCACTAAAACTTGTCGTCGGGCCCGTCTTTACACAATGATATCTACGTGCCAGCCGGACACATGTAGTACTCTGTTGATACGTGACAGTGACTGCAAGGCATATACTCAACAGCCATACAGGTTACACTGAGAGTTGTGATTTAAACAACTTTAACACTCTTACTAATATGCACCACACTGTGAACCCACGCTAAACAAGAATGACAAACACATTTCGGGAGAACATCCGCATTGTAACACAACATAAACTCAACAGAAAAAATACCCAGAATCCCATGCATCCCTAACGATACAGGCTACATTATACACCCCTGCTAGCACGAAACCCCAACCCCCCAACCCCCCTCAACTTAACGGACGCACGGAGCGGGGGGGGGGTTAGCGGGGGTGTATAATGTAGCCCAGACGAGTTAGGGATGCATGGGATTATGATTCCCAAAGCCCAAAAAAAGTCTGCGGGCTATAGTGCGTTTTCATTTCGGGCTCCAGTACTCCGTAATGCCCTCCCGATAACAGTTCGAGATGCCACCTCAGTAGAAGCATTTAAGTCTCACCTTAAAACTAATTTGTATACTCTAGCCTTTAAATAGACTCCCTTTTTAGACCAGTTGATCTGCCGTTTCTTTTCTTTTTCTCCTATGTCCCACTCTCCCTTGTGGAGGGGGTCCGGTCCGATCCGGTGGCCATGTACTGCTTGCCTGTGTATCAGCTGGGGACATCTCCGCGCTGCTGATCCGCCTCCGCTTGGGATGGTTTCCTGCTGGCTCCGCTGTGAGCGGGACTCTCGCTGCTGTGTTGGATCCGCTTTGGGCATGACTCTCGCGACTGTGTTGGATCCATTATGGATTGAACTTTCACAGTATCATGTTAGACCCGCTCGACATCCATTGCTTTCGTCCTCTCCAAGGTTCTCATAGTCATCATTGTCACCGACGTCCCACTGGGTGTGAGTTTTCCTTGCCCTTATGTGGGCCTACCGAGGATGTCGTAGTGGTTTGTGTTGTGGTTTGTGCAGCCCTTTGAGACACTAGTGATTTAGGGCTATATAAGTAAACATTGATTGATTGATGGTTGTGTTTATGTTGTGTTACAGTGAGGATGCTCTCCAGATTTTTGCTTGGTGTGGGTTCACAGTGTAGCGCATATTAGTAAGAGTGTTAAAGTATTTTGTGTCACAACTCTCAGTGTAACCTGTATGGCTGTTGAACAAGTATGCGTCGCAGTCGTCTAAGTGTGTCTGTTTAACCACATACGACTCGTGGCTAGGCTGTAATAGATTTTTGTACATGTTATAGAGGGCGGTAAAAGCAGCGCCTTCATAGCACACCCGTAATAATGTTGAAGGGCTAATATCAGCAGACATTCGCGAGATTATTCGCTCTAAAATTCGGTAGTCTCCCGGAAAGTTTGGGAGGGTTGGCAAGTGTGATGATGTCAAACGGCATTGATTTAAAACTCGCGGACCGCACTAAAATTGAATTTTCATAATAAGGTACCGGCCCTACGAGTCTGAGACCCCTGGTTTATACATAGCACAAAGCAAAAAAGCCCACTGTTTTAATATGTTTGTGTTTATGCTTTACCGATGAGAGTATTTGGCCAGCACCATTTTGTCCTACTAATTTCAGCGGCCCTTGAACTCACCCTTGTGTGGACTGTGACTCATCAGTTTGTTCGTATGTATAACACTGCCACACAGACGCGCTTTATGCCACTCCTTCTTTGTCTCATTTTGTCCACCAAACATTTTATACTGTGCGTGAAAGCACAAAAGTGGCCTTTTTTTGATATCGACTTGTTATGGAGTGCTAACCTGGCACATTTGGTCACTGCATGACTGCAAGCTAATCGATGCTAACATGTTATTTAGGCTAGCTGTATGTACATATTGCATCATTATGCCTCATTTGTAGCTATATTTAAGATCATTTAGTTTCCTTTAAGACCCCATAATTCAACTGATATCTCATGACACACTATCTGTATGTAATATGGCTGTTAATTTTTTGCGGCTCCAGACGGATTTGTTTTTGGATTTTTGGTCCACTATGCCTCTTTCAACATTTTGGGTTGCCTACCCCTGCTGTAGGAGGAAAAACACGACACAGTCTGTCCTAATTGCTAGAAAGACCACTGTTTTAATATGTTTGTGTTCATGCGATACCGATGAGAGTATTTGGCGAGCGCCGTTTTGTCCTACTAATTTCAGCGGCCCTTGAACTCACCCTTGTGTGGACTGTGACTCATCAGTTTGTTTGAATGTATAACTTTCTCCGACACTGGCACACAGACGCGCTTTATGCCACTCTTTCTTTGTCTACCAAACATTTTATACTGTGCGTGAAAGCACAAAAGTGGCCTTTTTTTGATATTGACTTGTTATGGAGTGCTAATCTGGCACATTTGGTCACTGCATGACTGCAAGCTAATCGATGCTAACATGTTATTTAGGCTAGATGTATGTAAATATTGCATCATTATGCCTCATTTGTAGGTATATTTGAGCTGATTTAATTTCCTTTACTTAATTTAATTTATATTTGTATGTCTCATGACTCATTATCTGTACGTAATATGGGCTGCATTTCAGATAGTTTGTAGTGTGCCATGTTGTTCCAGACCACAGCAAACATTACACAGCATGCAAATATTGTAATAAATGCACTAGAAAAAGACAGCCTGCCGTTTCCTTCAACTTGGACACACACATCTATACCTTTGGCCATTAAAAGTCAGTGATTTCCAACAGTTCTCACCCTCTAATGTTCTCCAATGTTGTAAAAATGTGTAGATTAAATATTACATTTCAACATTTCTGTCAACAAAGATTTTCGTCAGCCTGCGACACATAGTCGTTTTGATAGTAGGCTAATATAGCTAATATAACACTTATATTATTTTTTACGGCTCCAGACAGATTTCTTTTTTCTATTTTTGGTCCAATATGGCTCTTACAACATTTTGGGTTGCCAACCCCTGTTCTAGGTTGAGCTCATATTTTGTTAAAGAATATCAAAATCTGAAAACAAAGACGTTTGTTCTTTTTCCGAGTCCACGTTTCTCGCCTGGAAAAGGGTGGAGAGCCATCTCCGGGTTGGGGAGGAGATCAAGTACCTCGGAGTCGTGTTCACGAGTGGGGGGAGAGTGGATCGTGAGATCGACAGGCGGATCTGTGCGGCGTCTTCAGTAATGCGGACGCCGTATCGATCCGTTGTGGTGAAGAAGGAGCTGAGCCGGAAGGCAAAGCTCTTAATTTACCGGTC
The DNA here is from genome assembly GCF_033978795.1 of Nerophis ophidion. Classification (NCBI taxonomy): domain Eukaryota; kingdom Metazoa; phylum Chordata; class Actinopteri; order Syngnathiformes; family Syngnathidae; genus Nerophis; species Nerophis ophidion. Next base: position 62,641,208 of record NC_084612.1, read on the forward strand.
GATCTACGTTCCCATCCTCACCTATAGTCCTGGGCTTTGGGTTATGACCGAAAAGGACAAGATCACGGGTACAAGAGACCGAAATGAGTTTCCTCCGCCGAGTGGCAGGTCTTTCCCTCAGAGATAGGGTGAGAAGCTCTGTCATCCGGGAGGAGCTCGAACACCGTACACCCTTTATGGGACCTGAGCTAGATGAGGTGGTTTGGGCACCTGAACGCCTCCCAAGGGAGGTGTTTCGGGCACGTCCGACCGGTAGGAGGCCACGGGGAAGACCCAGGACACGTTGGGAAGACTATGTCTCCCGGCTGACCTGGGAACACCTCGGGATCCCCAGGGAGGACCTGGACAAAATGGCTGGGGAGAGGAGAGTCTGGGCTTCCCTGCTTAGGCTGCTGCCCAAGGATAAGCGGAAAATGGATGGATGGATGTTTTACTTATAGTGAAGATGTATATCCAACTTGGAGAAGGCAAACCACCAAGTTTAATTAAATAGTGGTATTTCAGTTTGAGCACATAAATAGATGAGGCCCTAAAGTTTAATATTCGCAGGTGGATTGGATCACTTTTCAAGGGAAAATAGGTTGTAAGTGGGACTTCGGAATGCAAAAGTGATAGTTGTACCCTGGAGAAGAGACTACACCAACATACCTCAAGGAACTGCTCACCCCCAAATCCTCCACACGACACCTCCGCTCCATACAGGCTAACCTCCTCCAACCTCCACGGACAAAGCTTCGAACAATGGGAGACCGGGCTTTCTGCTCCGCTGCTCCCAGTCTGTGGAACGCTCTCCCTGACCACCCGAGGGCACCTCAGACTGTGGATGCTTTTAAAAAAGGCTTTAAAACCCATCTTTTTAAAAAAGCCTTTGAGGTTGTTTGCTCAACGTAAAGTGCGTTCTACAAATAAAATCTATTATTATTATTATTATTTAAGTTATGACTTAAATGTCTTCTATATCAGTGGTTCTCAAATGGGGGTACTTGAAGGTATGCCAAAAGGGTATGTGAGATTTTTTTAAAGTATTCTAAAAATAGCAACAATGAAAAAATCCTTCATAAATATTTTTATTGAATAATACTTCAACAAAATATAAATGTAAGTTCATAAACTGTGAAAAGAAATGCAACAATGCAATATTCAGTGTTGACAGCTAGATTTTTTTGTGGACATGTTCCATAAATATTGATGTTAAAGGTTCTTCTGAATTAACACGCACCCAGACGCAGGAAGAAGGAATATAAGACAGTGGTTCGGCCTCTCCAGGTTAGTAATGCCTCATTTTTTATTTTTACTTAACCTCCTCCGGGTACTGCAGTCCTGTATAAGGACACTCGCTTGTAATAAAGCAACGTTTTGTTCAGCAAAGCGTCTCCAACGTTTCCTTTGCTCCAACCGCACTGCCGTGTTGCCCTTCTGCCCGGGAGAAGGTGACGAGACCAGAAATACACTTCATACTAATTCCACCCAAATTCGCTCAAACTTAGATTTCAACCCTCAACCTCCTGGCTGTACAAACCCCTTGGGCATCATGTGAGTTATCTTTTTTAAATTAATTCTAAGGACACAAGACTCCCACACCCACTAGTGACCTGGCTGTCCGACACAACGAAAGAGTTGAACGACTTCACCCCGAAGCAAGGTTTTCTTCCTGTCACTCACATCTACTAATGACGTGGCGACAGAAAAAGAGAGTGTCTCAAAGGTTGAATGACTTCTCCCCGAGGCAAGCTTTACTTCCTGTCACATACACCACTAGTGACCTGGTGACACAAAGAGAGTGTCTAAAAATGTGAACAATTTCTCCCCTAAGTGAGCTTTTCTTCCTTTCACTCACACGCACTAGTTACCTGGCGACATAATTGAAGAGTCTCAAAGATTGAAAGACTTCTCCCTTAAGCAAGTTTTTATTACTGTCACTCACACCCACTAGTGGCCTGGCAATGTGACGAAAGTGCCTCAAAGGTTGGACAACATCTGCCCTAAGCAAGCTTTTCTTCCTATCACTCACACTTACGATCTAGGGACACAAATAAGTTGTCTCAAAGGTTGAACGACTTGTGCCCTAAGACACGTTTTCTTCCTGTCACTCACACTCGCTAGTGACCTGGCAACACAACAAAAGTTTCTCAAAGGTTGAACAACTTATCCCCTAGGAAATGTTTTCTTCCTGTCACTCACACTCACTAGTGACCTGGCGACATGGCAAAAGTGTCTCAAAGGCTGAAGGACTACTCCCCTAACCAAGCTTTTCTTCCTTGTAACTCACACTCACAAGTGACCTGACAAAACAACTAAAGTGTCATATAGGCTATAAAACTTCTCACCTAAGCAAGCTTTTCTTTCTGTCACTCACACCCACTAATGACCTTGCGACATGGCGAAAATGTCTCAAAGGTTGAACAACTTCTCCCCTATGCAAGCTTTTCTTCCTGTTACTCACACTCACCAGTGACCTGACGGCACAACAAAAGTGTCACAAATGATAAAACTTATCACCTAAGCGAGCTTTTCTTCCTGTGACTCACACTCAGTAGTGACCTGGCGACCCAGCAAAAGTGTCTCTAAGGTTGAACCATTTCTCCCCTAACCAAGCTTTTCTTCCGTGTAACTCACACTCCTGAGTGACCTGATAACACAACTAAAGTCTCACATAGGTTATAAGACTTCTCACCTAAGCAAGCTTTTCTTTCCGTCACTCACACTCGCCAGTGACCTGATGACACAACAAAAGTTTCAGAAAGTTCAAGACTTTCACATCAAAGCAAGCTTTTCTTCTTGTCACTCACACCCACTAGAGACCTTGCGACAAGGCGACTATGTCTCAAAGGTTAAACGACTTCTCCCCTATGCAAGCTTTTCTTCCTGTTACTCACACTCACTAGTGACCTGACGACACAACAAAATTTTCACATGGTTTGAAAGACTTCTCACCTAAGCGAGCTTTTCTTCCCGTCACACACACCCACTGATGCCCCTGTGACACAACAAAAGCGTCATAAAAGGTTCAACGATTTCTCATCCCAATCAAGCTTTTCTTCCCATCATTCACACCAGCGAGTGACCTGTGGACACAGAAAGTTTCTCAAAGGTTGAACAACTTCTCCTCTAAGTGAGCTTTTCTTCAAGTCGCTCACAACCACGAGTGACTTTGTGACACGACGAAAGTGTCTCAAAGGTAGAACAACTTAGGAAATGTTTTCTTCTTGTCACTCCCAGCCAGTAATGACTTTGCGACACGGTGAAAATGTCTCAAAGGTTGAACGACTTCTCCCCTATGCAAGCTTTTCTTCCTGTTACTCACACTCACCAGTGACCTGACAGCACAACAAAAGTGTCACAAATGTTAAAACTTCTCACCTAAGCGAGCTTTTCTTCCTGTCCCTCACACCCACTAGTGACCTTGCGACACGGTGAAAATGTCTCAAAGGTTGAAGGACTTCTCCCCTATGCAAACTTTTCTTCCTGTTACTCACACTCACCAGTGACCTGACAGCACAACAACAGTGTCACAAATGTTAAAACTTCTCACCTAAGCGAGCTTTTCTTCCTGTCCCTCACACTCACTAGTGACCTGGCGACATGGGAAAAGTGTCTCAAAGGTTGAAGGACTACTCCCCTAACCAAGCTTTTCCTCCTCATAACTCACACTCACGAATGACCTGATAACACAACTAAAGTGTCACATGGGTTAAAAGACTTCACACCTAAGCGAGCTTTTCTTCCTGTCACTCATACTCACCAGTGACCTGACGACACAACAAAAGTGTCACAAAGTTTAAAAGACTTCTTACTTAAGTTAGCTTTTCTTCCTGTCACTCACACCCACTGATGACTTGGTGACACAACAGTAGCGTCTCAAAGGTTCAATGACTTCTCACCGCCCAATCAAGCTTTTCTTCCTCTCACTCACACCTACTGATGACTTGGTGACACAACATAAGTGTCTCAAAGGATCAACAATTTCTCAGCCCCCAATCAAGCTTTTCTTCCTCTCACTCACACCTACTGAAGACCTGGTGACACAACATAAGTGTCATAAAAGGTTAAACAACTTCTCACCTCGATGAAGCTTTTCTTCCTGTCATTCACACCCACTGGTGACCTGGGGACACAAAGAAAGTGTCTCAAAGGTTGAACAACTTTTCCCCGATGTGAGCTTTTCTTCATGTCGCTCACAGCCAACGTAGTGTGTGTGTGTGTGTGTGTGTGTGTGTGTGTGCGTGTGTGTGTGTGTGTGTGTGTGTGTGTGTGCGTGTGTGTGTGTGTGTGTGTGTGTGTGTGTGTGTGTGTGTGTGTGTGTGTGTGTGTGTGTGTGTGTGTGTGTGTGTGTGTGTGTTCTTGTATTTCTACCCTCCTTGAGACATAAACAAGAAAAAGTACCTTCCATATGAGGAGGTGTGAACAAGTTAGTACATAATTCATGGACCAAGTACAGAAAACCATTGCATCTAATAGAGAAAGTCTCATTAGCACCCCTGGTGGTGATATCCATCACAATGCGGGTGGTCCCAAAAAGAGGGATTTTTCAAATTGACTGTGTGTCAGACTGTGTGAAAAAATTTGAAGTGCTCGCCCTCTGGTCAACACATGTAACAACAAGTGTGTGTGAGAAATTGAAATGCGCCCCCTTTGGCCAAATTAATGGGGAAAAAAAATACAATAAATATGTATATAGAGACACACTGTGATAACTTTAAGTAAATAATGAAGATTTAAAAACAATTCCCCAAAACATAAATTAACTAAAAGCAGTCTTTTTCTCACAATGTCTCGACTTTGTTCCAATAAAACTGGGAACAATTTCTCATATTCTTTCTGCTTCTGTAATATTGCAATATTTTCCCCAAAAATTAGTACTATTCTATGTTGAATTTTTACTTTTTAATGCAAAATGGTCACTTTTGTCATATAAAATTCAGACTTCTATCACAGTATTGCCATTTTTTTTTGTTCTTGTAAAATGGTGACATTTTTGAGTACAATGATGACTTTTCTCATAATTTTGCCAAGTAAAATTCCAACATTTTAAAATTCTCTCATAAAATTGCGACTTGTGTCGAGTAAAATTACGACTGTTTTCATAATATTGCCAAAATTTTAGGCTTTTCCTGTAAAATGGCTCAAATTAGAGTAAAATTCCAACTTTTATCATAATATTGCACAAATGTTCAGTATTTCTTGGAAAATTTTGACTTGCGTGGAGTAAAGTCACGACTTTATTATAAGTTTTTCTTGTTAAAATGTGACCTTTTTCCTTGTGAAATTCCAAAATTTTAGGATTTTCTTGTAAAATGGCGAAAATTAGAGTAAAATTCCAACTTTTATCATAATATTGCACAAATTTTCTGAATTTCTTGTAAAATTTTGACTTGCGTGGAGTAAAATTACGGCTTTATCATAAGTTTCTCTTGTGAAAATGTGACCTTTTTCCTTGTGAAATTCAAATGTTTAGGCTTTTCTTGTAAAATGGTGAAAATTAGAGTAAAATTCCAACTTTTATCATAATATTGCACAAATTTTCAGTATTTCTTGGAAAATTTTGACTAGCGTGGCGTAAAATTACGACTTTATTATAAGTTTTTCTTGTGAAAATGTGACCTTTTTCCTTGTGAAATTCCAAAATTTTAAGCTTTTCTTGTAAAATTGCAAAAATTTGAGTAAAATTCCAACTTTTGTCATAATATTGCACGAATGTTCAGTATTTCTTGGAAAATTTTGACTTGCGTGGAGTAAAATTACGGCTTTATTTTAAGTTTTTCTTGTGAAAATGTGACCTTTTTCCTTGTGAAATTCCAAAATTTTAGGCTTTTCTTGTAAAATGGTGAAAATTAGAGTAAAATTCCAACTTTTATCATAATATTGCACAAATTTTCAATATTTCTTGGAAAATTTCGACTTGCGTGGAGTAAAATAATGACTTTATTATAAGTTTTTCTTGTGAAAATGTGACCTTTTTCCTTGTGAAATTCCAAAATTTTAAGCTTTTCTTGTAAAATTGCAAAAATTTGAGTAAAATTCCAACTTTTATCATAATATTGCACGAATGTTCAGTATTTCTTGGAAAATTTTGACTTGCGTGGAGTAAAATCACGACTTTATTATAAGTTTTTCTTGTGAAAATGTGACCTTTTTCCTTGTGAAATTCCAAAATTTTAGGCTTTTCTTGTAAAATTGCAAAAATTTGAGTAAAATTCCAACTTTTATCATAATATTGCACAAATGTTCCGTTTTTCTTGTAAAATTTGGACTTGCGTGGAGTGAAATTACCACTTTATTATAAGTTTTTTTTTGTGAAAATGTGACCTTTTTTCTTGTGAAATTCCAACTTTTTTTATATTTGCATAGCATTTATGTATTATTAATGTTGTCAATACACATCTTAATATATCTAGAAAGGGTGGTCCTTAAGAGGAAGGCATTTTTCTCAGGTCTCAAGAAGGTAACAAATACAAAAATGCGTGTGTGTGTGTGTGTGTGTGTGTGTGTGTGTGTGTGTGTGTGTGTGTGTGTGTGTGTGTGTGTGTGTGTGTGTGTGTGTGTGTGTGTGTGTGTGTGTGTGTGTGTGTGTGTGTGTGTGTTAATGGAGCCTGCAGGGTTGTCTACTGTATATAGTGTGGTCGCCATATGTTGACTGCCTGCACCATAAATGCATGCTTGTATATACGTTTGTTCATGATTTTGTGTGTGTGTGTGTGTGTGTGTGTGTGTGTGTGCGTGTGTGTGCGTGCATATACGTGTGTGTTTTTGTGCATGTACAGCTTTTATCTGTGTCCATTGCATTATTCGGCAGTAGAAACAAATGAGTGACTGTCTATTCCAGGACTGCCCCTGGGTTCAAGTCAATCCACCACCCAGGCGTCTTCCTGCACACACACACACACACACACACACGCTTAAACAAACCCATAGTAGCAATACTCAGGCAGACATCATACCCAACAGGCACAAGACATTGATGTAACGTTGATTATGCATAAATTTCCTTTAAAATTGACTTCTAAACTACGTTGCAAAATAGTCGTATTTGTAAATGGAGACAACGTTGGTGTCCAACGTTGGAGCCGCGTAGTTGACCAAAATGACCAAATTGTAATGGTCAAATCAATGTCACAACCTGACATTGAATAAACATTGACAAAAAGCATGTTGTTCCGACGTTAGGACCTAATTATTATAATGTAAGCATTATAATGTACTATATAACAGGGAACATGTTATATATGTGTCATGCCCACGAGATCATGTTTAGTTTTTGTATTAGTTTGATTGTTTTTTAGACACTATTTTCCCATTTTTGCTCTTCCTTGGTTCTCTTATCTCCATAGCAACTCATTAGTTTCCACGTCATCTTCAAGTCACGCCCCTGTCCTCAGTTTTCACACCTCTTAATCATTACCATAGCTATTATTTAAGCCACAGTTACCAGGTAGATAGCCTGGCAACTTCGTATTCCTCAACCCCCTTCATGTCATACCATGCGGTTCATTCATTCCGTCCATGCCAAGTAAGTTTTTGTTATTCATGCCACAGTGCAAGTTTTTGTTTTGTGTCTATAGTCATGCCATTGTGCTAGTTTTGTTTTCAGTCGCCAAGTGTTTGTACTTCCTTGTGAGCGCCCTCTGTTTGCCTTTTTTGTTAGTTATAATGTTTAATAAATAATGTACTCACATGCACGTCTCGCTCGTGCCAACTATCCTTTGCGTTGGGAAAACAAACAATCTCTGAGTCATAGTCCGAGTTTTGACAATAAGCGTCTAATATCAATAATTTTCACATCTTCACCAAAAAAATAGGGGCGCAACAGTCAATTCGAGAACATCTAGAAAGCTTATTTAAATACAAGTACAATAACTTCTATAAATCGATAACAGAACTTTCCTCCAGAAAGTATTATTTTTGTCCATGTGATGTCAAATGAAACAAATATTTAGCTCTTTGGCCACAATACCCAGCAATATGTTTGGAATAGAAAAGGTGAGGCCTTTGATCCCAGGAACACCAAACCTACCGTCAATCATGGTGGTGGTAGTATTATGCTCTGGGCCTGTTTTGCTGCCAATGGAACTGGTGCTTTACAGAGCGTAAATGGGACAATGAAAAAGGAGGAGTACCTCCAAATTATTCAGGACAACCTAAAATCATCAGCCTGGAGTTCTGGTCTTGGGCGCAGTTGGATGTTCCAATAGGACAATGACCCCAAACACACGTCAAAAGTAGTAAAGGAATGGCTAAGTCAAGCTAGAATTAAGGTTTTAGAATGGCCTTCCCAAAGTCCGGATTTAAAGGAGTGGACAATGCTGAAGAAACAAGTCCATGTCAAATTTGGCTGAACTGCACCAATTTTGTCAAGAGGAGTGGTCAAAAATTCAACCAGAAGATCGAAGGTCCTTTAATTTGCATCATCTCTTGTTTGCTAGCATGCTACCAACAACTTTTGAGACTGGTGTGTGTGTGTGTGTGTGTGTGTGTGTGTGTGTGTGTGTGTGTGTGTGTGTGTGTGTGTGTGTGTGTGTGTGTGTGTGTGTGTGTGAGTGCGTGCGTGCGTGCGTGCGTGCGTGCGTGCGTGCGTGCGTGCGTGCGTGCGTGCGTGCGTGTGTGTGTGAGGGACAAGCAGAAAATCCTGTCTGGAGGGAAGTCAAATCTCTCTCTGGCTCCCACTCCAACTCCACCAATGTGTCTCACATCGGCTGCTGCTAATAAAGGCGACAGGTGATTAGATAACAAGGCCCACCTGGGCCATCCACTCACCTGTCGCTGTCTTCGAGGTCGGTCCTGGCATATCCCGTTGCCCGGCAGGCCACGCCCCCCTCCGCAACTACATTTGACAATTCCAATATCTTAAGTGCTATCTTTTTGTTTTCATTAAATTGGTTTGGCCCCCCGAGACCCCACAAGGGAATAAGCGGTAGAAAATGGATGGATGGATGGATGGTTTGGTTTAGGTTACATTGATATACGTGTATTGCACATAGTAATTGATATAAAGGCGACAGGTGATTAGATAACAATGCCCACCTGGGCCATCCACTCACCTGTCGCTGTCTTCGAGGTCGGTCCTGGCATATCCCGTTGCCCGGCAGGCCACGCCCCCCTTCACAATTACGTTTGACAATTCCAATATCTTAAGTGCTATCTTTTTGTTTTCATTAAATTGGTTTGGTTTAGGTTACATTGATATACGTGTATTGCACATAGTAATTGATATAAAGGCGACAGGTGATTAGATAACAAGGCCCACCTGGGCCATCCACTCACCTGTCGCTGTCTTCGAGGTCGGTCCTGGCATATCCCGTTGCCCGGCAGGCCACGCCCCCCTTCACAATTACATTTGACAATTCCAATATCGTAAGTGCTATCTTTTTGTTTTCATTAAATTGGTTTGGTTTAGGTTACATAGATATACGTGTATTGCACATAGTAATTGATATGGTCGTTATGGAGCCGTTGCCTTGGAAACAATGAGGTAACTCAGTCGGGCTTCAGAGTTTTTTCTTAAAGTTATAACTGAAGGAGGGTGAAGTGTGTTTCTGGCTTTGGCACCACCTCCCGGGCAGGAGGGCGACACGGCAGTGCCACTGGATCAAAAGAGAAATCGGAGATGCTTTGCTGAACCAAAAGTTGCTTTATTACAAGTGTCATTAAACAGGTCTGCAGTACCCGGAGGAGCTTAGGTCAAAAAAATGAAGGACTCCTAACTAAAAATCAAAAAATTCAGCGGGCTACAGAACGTTTTTTATTCGAGCTCCAGTACTTTGGAATGCCCTCTCGGTAACAGTTAGAGATGCTACCTCAGTAGAAGCATTTAAGTCCCATCTTTAAACTATTTTATATACTTTTGCCTTTAAATAGACCCTCCTTTTAGACCAGTTGATCTGCCGTCTCTTTTTTACTCTGCCCCCCCTCTCCTGCGTGGAGAGGTTATTAGGTGATGAAATCCTGTTGAAATCCTGTGATTTTCAACATGAAGGTTACAAGGAAGACTTAAAACATTGATAACAAATTGATAAAATCCGAAGTTGATTCAATATTGTTGAAAAAAATAAGTCTCAAATATTGCAACTTCTGCTGCGATTTACAAAAAAAAAAAAATGCCCCAAATTTGAGCATTTTAAGTCGCAATAATCACAAAAATCCTGGAGAAGCTGATGATAATACTGTAAAACTGATGATAATAATGCTGTACATCAAACTCAATTGACTTTGAAGTCATATTGAAAATGGCCCGAAAGCCAATTCTGCTCACGTTTACCAGGAGGAAGAGGAGGAGGACTGTAAATTGAATTCCAGGAAGGACATAATTGCCTGATGAGCCTCCGTCTTATCTCTTTGACTCCGTATCACCTCCCTGCTTCCAATCCTCCACGTCGGAGCGCTTTAAAAGATGCTTACGCTCCGCCATTCCTGCTTCATCATCATGAGTGAGGAGGCTGAGGTTTGCTTGGGAATTTGTCTTCAAAGGAAACTTTTTTTTATTATTATTTTTAATTGAAGCTGGCAGCATTTTTAATATACATATGCCTCGGTCGCTCATATTTCAGGACCTGCAATATTGTGCCACAAATTAGCTTTCTTGTTTTAATTGCATTTTTTTTGTATTATTTGAAAAAGTTGATAATCTTGAATGTCTCAAATATCTACAATTTACGTTTTAAAGGCCTACTGAATTGAGATTTTCTTATTCAAACGGGGATAGCAGGTCCATTCTATGTGTCATACTTGATCATTTCGCGATATTGCCATATTTCTGCTGAAAGGATTTAGTAGAGAACATCCACGATAAAGTTTGCAACTTTTGGTCGCTAATAAAAAAGCTTTGCCTGTACCAGAAGTAGCAGACGATGCGCGTGTGACGTCACGGGTTGTGGAGCTCCTCACATCCCCGCATTGTTTACAATCATGGCCACCAGCAGCGAGAGCGATTCGGACCGAGAAAGTGACAATTTCCCCAATAATTTGAGCGAGGATGAAAGATTTGTGGATGAGGAAAGTTAGAGTGAAGGACTAGAAGAAAAGAAAAAAAAGGCGAGGACAGTGGGAGCGATTCAGAAGTTATTAGACACATTTACTAGGATAATTCTGGAAAATCCCTTTTCTGCTTATTGTGTTACTAGTGTTTTAGTGACATTATATGGTACCTGAAAGTCGGAGGGGTGTGGTCATGGGTGTGGTGACCGCCAGTGTCTCTGAGGGAAGCCACGTTTCTCGACGAGGCAAAACGAAGGCAGCCGTTGGGGCCAGGCTGAACTTTTTTTTCCCCTCCTCCTCGGTGTAAGCACCCCACGTTCGGAGGCTGCCGGTCGGAGGAGGCAAGAGAGTCCGTAGCTGCCTCTTTGAAAGGTGCATGTCTACGGTAAGAGCCGAGTTATTACCACAATTTTCTCACCGAAACCTGCCGTTTGACATGTGGTAGGGAACCATGTTCGCTTGACCGCTCTGTTCCATATTAAAGCTTCACTGTCATCTTTAGGGAATGTACACAAAGAAACACCGGCTGTGTTTGTGTTGCTAAAGCCGATATTTTCCGATAAACTCTCTCATGTGCTTTTCAGCAATGGTGTTTTTGTGGCTGTCTCTCGCTCGCTCTCGCTTCAGCTCCACCACCTCTCTCCTTCCTGGCTGCTGACTTTTAACTGAGCGACAGGTAATTACATAACCAGGGCCATCTATGTACCTGTCGCTGATCTCGAAGCCGGCCCTGGCAAACCCCATTTCGCTGCAAGTCCGCAGGCCACGCCCCCCTCCACAATTACCTTTTATGGGACTGGCGCGTACACGCGTGTAAAATTTGAATTTAAGTAAAAAAAATTCGGAGGGGCAATTAATTGTCCAAAAGTCATTGACTATTGGAAGGAATCTGGCCAGAAATGGTACTGCAATCACAGTCAAAATGTTATGTGGGGGTTGTTCTCCCAGGATGCAGACAGACTCCGGACACAGCGTGCGGGTAGGAAATGATTTATTGGGATAAATTATACAGGGAAACACAAAGGTGTGCTCAGAGCATGGGAGGCGAAGCTAAGGAGGCTAACACGGTAGCTAGCATACACAAACAGAAATCAAAGTCCTTATCAACTGTGGCGTTTAGCAAATTAGGAAGCCAGACTGACTGACCGGAAAAGGTAGTATCAAATAGCGCTCTGATCAGTGCTCGGGAACCAGGTGAGTGTCCCGAACACCAATCAGAGACAGGTGAAAACAATAAGCACCCACGGTAACTGAAAACAAACCCAGGAGTGCACAAAACAGGAACTGAAGGAGTCCAAAAACCAAACAGAACATGATCCGGGCAGCGGATCATAACACAAAAATCTGTAGTCCCCTCCCATTCTCCATGACTGAGGTTACCAGATACGCAGCCGAATCCGACTCGATCGACTGGGACATTCACCCTCAGCTGTTGCAATTTCTAATTTAAAGTAGTGTAAAGTTCTTACTTACGTATAGCTGTCAGTAAACTCGCCGTGTGTAACGTGAGGGGTTGCAGCTTACTGCGGGGTCGTTCCTCCCAGATTCAAACAGGCGACTCCGGACGAAACCGTGGGGTAGGAACATGATCAAGAGGTACAAACAAAAAGGAACACAAGGCAAAGGCACAACGCGTTGATCGCACATGGAGCTAAAGCTAACTAGGTACAAGCAATACTCAGGGAACTGGCATGAAACAAGCAAGACTTACGTGGCAAGGCATGAAGCAAACAATGACGCCAGACCGACTGACTGGCAATGGCAAGCTTAAATAATTGCCTCTAAATAGTGCTCAGGAAGTAGGTGAGCGGGCAAACATTAATCAGAGACAGGTGGAAATAACAAGTAACGATGGTGTGGAGAAGCAGAGCCGGCGGACGAGCAGAGGGGCAGGGCACGCTGGAGCCCGGCCCAAGATGGCGGCGATGAGGCGGAGGATGCGGCCAAGGAGAGAGGCGGGGCGTGCCGGGAGCGACGCCACGGTCATGTGCAGGTGTGTGGATCGTTCACCAGTACACAATTAACGTATCTCCTCACGATGTATAAAAGGGGAGAAGGAGGAGAGATCAGGGCAGAAGGATGAGGAGAGCCCACAACAGCAACCGAGGAGCTGAAGCAAAGAGTAGACGAGGACGACGACAACGGCGGCTGAAAAGCGGACCGTGAGCAAGCAGTGGAGAGGAGCAGCTGAAAAGCGATCCGACCTGAAGACAAAGGTGTCTTATAGAAAATAAAGAAATCAAACCTGCTCGAAAGTGATGTCCTTCCTTGATGGTCCGTGGAACCCGCACGACGACAGCAAGCGACTGTCACACATGGTAACTAACAAGGGGTGCACAAAAAACAGGAACTACGGGCATCCAAAACTAACAGAACATAACAAAAATATGATCCGTACCACAGATCATGACACCATGAAAGCGCTAAAACATCATCCGTCTCCGCCGGGGATGGTCTCCTGCTGGCCCCACTGTGGACTGGACTCTCACTATTATGTTAGTTCCACTATGGACTGGACTTTCACAATATTATGTTAGACCCACTCGACATCCATTGCATCCAGTCTCCCCTGGGGGGGGTCGCCCACATATGCGGTCCTCTCCAAGGTTTCTCATAGTCATTCCCATTGACATCCCACTGGGTTGTAAGTTTTTCCTTGCCCCTATGTGGGCTCTGAACCGAGGATGTCGTCGTGGTTTTTGCAGCCCTTTGAGACACTTGTGATTTAGGGCTATATAAATAATAGGGCTGCGAATCTTTGGGTGTCCCACGATTCGATTCAATATCGATTCTTGGGGTCACGATTCGATTCAAAATCGATTTTTTTTTTTCAATTCAACACGATGCTCGATTCAAAAACGATTTTTTTTTTCCCGACTTAAAAGGATTCTCTATTCATTCAATACAAAGAATTTCAGCAGGATCTACCCCAGTCTGCTGACATGCAAGCAGAGTAGTAGATTTTTGTAAAAAGCTTTTATAGTTATAAAGGACAACTGATTGCAATAATGTAAATTTGTTTTAACTATTAAACGAACCAAAATATGACTTATTTTATCTTTGTGAAAATATTGGACACAGTGTGTTGTCAAGCTTATGAGATGCGATGCAAGTGTAAGCCACTGTGACACTATTGTTCTTTTTTTTTTAAATTATAAATGTCTAATGATAATGTCAATGAAGGATTTTTAATCACTGCTATGCTGAAATTATAACTAATATTGATACTGTTGTTGATAATATTCAATTTTGTTTCACTACTTTTGGTTTGTTCTGTGTCGTGTTTGTGTCTCCTTTCAATTGCTCTGTTTATTGCAGTTCTGAGTGTTGCTGGGTCAGGTTTGGTTTTGGAATTGGATTGCATTGTTATGGTATTGCTGTGTATTGTGTTGGATAAATAAAGATTAAAAAAAATTAAATGAGAATCGATTCTGAATCGCACAACGTGAGAATCACGATTCAAATTCAAATCGATTTTTTCCCACACACCCCTAATAAATAAATATATTAATTGATTCATTGTCCGATTGTAGCTGAGATAGGCATCAGCGCCCCCCGGCTACCCCAAAGGGAATAAGCGGTAGAAAATGGATGGATGGATGATTGATTGATTAAAACATAATCGTGACTTTACATTATCCACTCAAGGAAATGTAGTTATTAGAGAACATTGCATCATATTGGCCCCATTAAAAATCGAACTTTGAGTGTACTTTTTAATTGATGCACATTATTTCCAGGACTTTGCAGACCTGGCGATTCCTGACCTTGAGTTTGACACCTGTGTTCTATGGAGAAAATTACTTTTGTGGTCTACCTTTTTAATGTTCCACTCTATTCGTCGAGCAGACATGCATAATGCATAATGGTTCCATTTTTTATAGTTGGAAAATCAAAGCTATTTTTTCTTAGCTGCGGTCCTCCAGATGGCCGCTTGGACCGGACTTGGAACACACCTATTTTATTTTATTTATTTATTTTTTTTTTGCTCAGCTCCGTGCAACCCACCTCTGTCATTGGTATGCAAAACGCAACACAGCGGCATGTAATTAACTGGCCCCAAATTGGTGGAGTTCTGCGCGAGTCGTATTAATCCTCCGCCCGCTGGAAGAGCGGCGACGCCGGCCTGTCAGTTAATTGTCAAATTAGCAGCAGCCAGCGAGAGAGGAGGCCGACATGAAGGGACTGCAGAGCAGATTACATAAGGCCTTTATTCACTTCACATGCCTGACTGTGTGACTGCAACACGCCCATGGGGTAGGGAATTGTAGAAAAGCCGAGTGGAAGAAGGACGAAAGGGGGAGAGGCCAGCGGATTTTGAGGAAGAGGATGGAGGAGGGGGATGTTGTTCGCCATGCCAAGGAGAGAGAAGATGGTGTAAATGTGTCGTTGGGATGCCAATAGCGCAGCTTTGTCCAAAAACTGAAAAATAGTATGTCTCCTCTATAGCTGTGTTTTTCAACCACACTAGTGTGCCGTGAAATACAGATTGGTGTGCCGTGGGATGTCATTTCATCTATTTGGGTAAAAAAATATTTTTTACAAACCCATCTATCCATCTTCTTCCGCTTATCCGAGGTCGAGTCGCGGGGGCAGCAGCCTAAGCAGGGAAGCCCAGACTTCCCTCTCCCCAGCCACTTCGTCTAGCTCTTCCCGGGGGATCCCGAGGCGTTCCCAGGCCAGCCGGGAGACATAGTCTTCCCAACGTGAAGCATTTAAATGACTTAAATGCTTCTCAGTAGAAGCATTTAAGTCTCACCTTAAAACTCATTTGTATACTCTAGCCTTTAAATAGACTCCCTTTCTAGACCAGTTGATCTGCCGTTTCTTTTCTTTTTCTCCTATGTCCCAGTCTCCCTTGTGGAGGGGGTCCGGTCCGATCCGGTCCGATCCGGTGGCCATGGATGACGTACTGGCTGCCCAGAGTCGGGACCCAGGATGGACCGCTCGTACAGAGTCGGGACCCAGGATGGACCGCTTGCCTGTGTATCGGCTTGGGGACATTCCTGCGCTGCTGATCCGCCTCCGCTTGGGATGGTTTCCTGCTGGCTCCGCTGTGAACGGGACTCTCGCTGCTGTGTTAGATCCGCTTTGGACTGTACTTTTGCGGCTGTGTGGGATCCATTAAGAATTGTTCTTTCATAGTATCATGTTAGACCCTCTCGACATCCATTGCTTTCGTCCTCTCCAAGGTTCTCATAGTCATCATTGTCACCGACGTCCCACTGGGTGTGAGTTTTCCTTGCCCTTATGTGGTCCTACCGAGGATGTCAGAGTGGTTGTGTTGTGGTTTGTGCAGCCCTTTGAGACACTAGTGATTTAGGGCTGTATAAGTAAACAATGATTGATTGATTGAACGTGTCCTGGATCTTCCCCGTGGCCTCCTACCGGTTGGACGTGCCCTAAACACCTCCCTCGGGAGGCGTTCGGGTGGCATCCTGACCAGATGCCCGAACCACCTCATCTGGCTCATCTTGATGTGGAGGAGCAGCGGCTTTACTTTGAGTTCCTCCCGGATGACAGAGCTTCTCACCCTATCTCTGAGGGTGGAGGTAACTCATTTCGGCCGCTTGTACCCATGATCTTGTCCTTTCGGTCATAACCCAAAGCTCATGCCCATAACTACGGATGGGAACAAAGATCGACCGGTTAATTGAGAGCTTTGCCTTCCGGCTCAGCTCTTTCTTCACCACGACGGATCGGTACAACGTCCGCATTACTGAAAACGCCGCACCGATCCGCCTGTCGATCTCACGATTCACTCTTCCCTCACTCGTGAACAAGACTCCGAGGTACTTGAACTCCTCCACTTGGGGCAGGGTCTCCTCCCCAACCCGGAGATGGCAATCCACCCTTTTCCAAGAGGGAACCATGGACTCGGATTTGGAGGTTTCACTTAGGTTAGGTAGCTAATTGTTTTGTAGACGTCGGGAGCATGGTTGTCATGATCACAATATGCAGATGACAGCGTAAGAAGGTATCTAATGCTTAAACCAAAAAATTAAACAAGGAGGTGAGTGGCATTGAAGCTTAGGGAAGGCTATGCAGAACGAAATTACAACTGAACTGGCTACAAAGTAAAGAAAAACAGAATGCTGGACGACAGCAAAGACTTACAGCGTGTGGAGAAGAGATGGCGTCCACAAAGTACATCCGCACATGACATGACAACAATGTCCGCACAAAGGATTTGCAACAACTGAAACAGAGAGTCTTATTTTTTATAGTCTGTCATGTGTTTTTGACAAACTCTATGCCGGCTTTCACATGTCTTGCACTGAGAAGAGGCTTCCGTCAGGCAACTCTACCATAAAACCTGACTAATGGAGACTGTGTGGAACTTTCTCCCATCTCCCTACTGTATCTCTGGAGCTCAGCCACAGGGATCTTTGAGTTCTTCTTTACCTCACTTACCAAGGTTCCTCTCCAACAATTTCTCAGTTTGGCTGGCCGGACAGGGGTAGGAAGAGTTGTGGTCGTCTCAAACTTTTTCCATTTAAGGATTATGGAGGCCACGGTGATCTAAGGCAGTGTTTTTCAACCACTAGTGTGCCGGCAGATACATTCTGGTGTGCTGTGGGAGATTATCTAATTTCACCTATTTGGGTTAAAAATATTTTTTGCAACCCAGTAATTATAGTCTGCAAATGATGTGTTGTTGTTGAGTGTCGGTGCTGTCTAGAGCTCTGCTGAGTAACCGTGTAATACTCTTCCATATCAGTAGGTGGCAGCCAGTAGCTAATTGTTTTGTAGAGGCCGGAAACAGTGGGAGGCAGGGTGCAGGTAAAAAGGTGTCTAATGCTTAAACCTAAAATAAACAAAAGCTGAGTGCCCTTAAGAAAAGGCCTTGAAGCTGAGGGAAAGCTATGCAGAACGAAACTAAAACTGAACTGGATACAAAGTAAACAAAATACAGAATGCTGGACGACAGCAAAGACTTACTGTGGAGCAAAGATGGCGTCCACAAAGTACATCCGAACATGACATGACGATCAACAATGTCCCCACAAAGAAGGATAAAACAACTGAACTATTCTTGATTGCTAAAACAAAATAGATGCGAGGAATAGCGCTTAAAGGAAGACATGAAACTGCCACAGGGAGAATACCAACAAAACAGGAAAAGCCACCAAAATAGGAGCTAAAACACTATACACAGGAAAACAGCAAAAAACTCCAAGTAAGTCATGGTGTGATGTGACGGGTGGTGACAGTACACCTACTTTGAGACAAGTATGGTGATGGTTTGTTGTGGTTTAAAGTCATATTCAAAAATTCCGGCGACGACTTTTTATTGTAAATATCGAATTAAATTTTTTTAATGATTTCCGCTAGTGGTGTGCTTTCGGATTTTTTCAAGGGAAAAAAATGTGCTTTGGCTCAAAAAAGGTTAAAAAACACTGCTCTACATTGCTGAACACATTTGTCATGACAAATACAAATCTTTTCAAAACGTAGTAAAACCATAAAATTATTTTTTTTAATTTGCCAAATAGGAAACTGAAACAACTACTTCGTATTTTTTTATATGTATATATATTTTAGCAACTTACCAAAATAGATGTAAATAATGGGATATTTAACGCTGTCAGCAAATACATATTAGTCTCTATTACTAGTACAAAACCCAAAATCAGTGAAGTTGGCGTAAATAAAAACAGAATACAATGATTTGCAAACCAATATTCAATTGAATAGACTGAAAGACGAGATATTTTACGTTCGAACTGGAAAATTTTACTTTTTGCAAATATGCAAAAAAGTAAGAAATTTGAGGAATGCTCATCAAACACTTATTTGGAATCATCCCACAGGTGAACAAGCTAATTGGGAACAGGTGGGTGTGTCAGGCTTGCCCCTGACAGTTTGTCTATGTTTTAGTTTTTTCCTCTGCATTTATCTGTTTCCTGTGTTTAGTGTTTCCTGTCTTTTAGTTCCTGTCAAGTGCTGTTAATTTGTCAGCTTCCTGTCTTGTTCCCGAGTGCTGTGTTCCTCCTCAGTGTGTTTAGTATTTCCTGTCCTTAGTTCCTGTCTAGTGCTCTTATATTGTCAGCTTCCTGTCTTGTTCCCTGAGTGCTGTGTTCCCCTTCAGCTGCGGCTAATTGGCATCTGGCCACACCTGTTGCCAATCAGCCGGCTCCTATTTGTAACTCCTTTGTCTTGTGTCAGTGGCTGGATCATCGTATTGTATTGTCGTTGCCTCATGTCACTCTTGTGTCTTTGCTACCTGTCGGGTCTGGCATCATTTCAGCTATTACCTGTCGTGCTACATCTTGTCCTGGTTGTCTTAGCGGTAAGCTGTTTTTGTTAGCCATTAGCTATTTCCAGTTTTTCTGTTATCCTCTAGCTTCCATGCTAAAGTTCCTTTTTGTTTTCTAGCTTCCAGTGCTAGCTCCCTTAGTTTGATATTCCGCCCCCGTGCGTGCTTTTTGTTTGTTCTTGTTCTATTATTTAAATTAAATAATGTTTTCCCATTCAATGCCTGCCTCCTTCTCTGCATCATGGTGTTCACCAGATAACCCTGACAGGGTGCAATGATTGGGTATAAAAGCAGCTTCCATGAAATGCTCAGTCATTCACAAGCATGGATGGGGCGAGAGTCACCACGTTGTGAACAAATGCGTGAGCAAATTGTCCAACAGTTTGAGAACAACATTTCTCAACGAGATTTTGCAAGGAATTTAGGGATTTCATCATCTATGGTCTGCAATATCATCAAAAGGTTCAGATAATCTGGAGAATTCACTGCATGTAACATTGAATGCCCGTGACCTTTGATCCCTCAGGCGGTACTGCATTAAAAAGCGACATCAGTGTGTAAAGGATATCACCACATGGGCTCAAGCATTTCAGAAAACCACTGTCAGTATCTGCAGTTCGTCGCAACATCTGTAAGTGCAAGTTAAAACTCAACTATGCAAAGCCAAAGCCATTTATCAACAACACCCAGAAACTGTGGACGTCGTTTACTGAGTGTTGTTTAAAGGAAAGGCCATGTACCACAGTGGTAAAAATGCTCCTGTGCCAACTTTTGTGCAATGGGTTGCTGCCATTGAATTCTAAGTTGATGATTATTTGCAGAAAAAAATGGGTTTCTCAGTTGGAACATTAAATATATTGTCTTTGCAGACTATTCAATTGAATATAGGTTGAAAACGATTTGCAAATCATTGTATTCTGTTTTTATTTACCATTTACACAATGTGCCAACTTCACTGGTTTTGGCTTTTGTACTTATATATCCATTATTTTAATATAATATATACACCTATATTTTTACCTATAATGTTACTTTACATGCAGTCGACCTGTGACCTAATTTTTTAGCCCAGTGTGGCCCCCAAGTCAAAAAGTTTGGAAACCCCTGAAATATCCTACATGTAATATAAGGGACAAGCGGTAGAAAATGCATGTATGGATAGATGTAATAGGAGTGCACTGCTGATTTTGAGGGTCTACTGCAAAAATGGTGAATATTTTCTATGACATATGACAGGAGGGCTTTGTTGTTTTTAGGCATTGACTGCAAAAATCGCTAATCAAAGATCCTCTATATTAGGAGTGTCAAACTCATTTTCACTGGGCGCCCTCAAAGGGCTGTGAATAATTTATGACTATAAATGTATAGGATTAACCCTTTGTCAAAGCGTGGACTTTGGGGTTTGTTTTCCCGGAAGGCAAAGGAAAGTTGGCGCTGGCAAGGCGTGAAGGTAAGGACATGATTTAATATTAACTCAAAACAGGAACAAACAAAAGGCGCTGTGAAAACAAAACTTGCAGTAAGGCAGAAACTATGAACATGAAACAAAACTCGATAACTGTGACATGAAAAAACTAAAAATTACGTGGCATGGCAAGAAGCAAAACTATGGACAGTATCTTGGGTGTTTCTGCCTCTGTTACATATACTGTAATATTGTAAATGGTAATTGGGATTTGTTATATATTATATAAAAATATAATATAATATCAGTATATATTTTACTCTGTAAATATGTAAATATTACATATATGTTTCATGATCAGTGGCCCGGATTGTTCTGTTTGTTTTATTTTCCATGTTGATTAATTGGGTTCACCTGCCTCTGATTAGTGGTCAGCAGGCTCAGCTGCTGTCAACCACTAATCAGAGAGTTTTTTTATTCACCTTGCTAGCCACGGTCAGTCTGGCTTCCTTGTTTGCTGCAAGCAACAGTTACGTTAAGTACTTCTATGTTTCTTGTTTCTAGTTCATGTGCTAAGCTTCACCATAGCTCTCATGCTATGTATTCTTGTGTTTTGCATGATTTATGGACAATAAATGTATTCCTACCTCATGCTTTCGTACAGAGTTTACCATCAGCATTCCTGGTTAGAACGACCCTCATAAAGATGCGACCCCGACCTGACAATATGTTAAAATTTAT
Organism: Nerophis ophidion; assembly: GCF_033978795.1. NCBI lineage: Eukaryota > Metazoa > Chordata > Actinopteri > Syngnathiformes > Syngnathidae > Nerophis > Nerophis ophidion. The sequence goes on from NC_084612.1 coordinate 62,662,582, forward strand.
ATTGCTACTGTGGTAAATTTTTAATCTACTTTATACCTGCAGTATCCTTTCCATCCTTACCCTTTCCATCCTTTGTTACTGAGCTACTCTGTGGAACAATTTCCTTCATAGGTCAATAAAGTTTGTCTAAATCAGGGGTGTCAAATTCATTTTAGATGGGGGGCCACATGGAGAAAAACCTACTCCAAAGTGGGCCGGATTGGTAAAATCACAGCACGATAATGTAAAAATAAAGACAACTTCAGATTTTAATTTTTTTATTTTTAAATAGAACAAGCACATTCGGAAAATGTACTAATCGGGGGTGGTATAGCTCAGTTGGTAGAGTGGCCGTGCCAGCAACTTGAGGGTTGCAGGTTTGATTCCCGCTTCTGCCATACTAGTCACTGCCGTTGTGTCCTTGGGGAAGACACTTTACCCACCTGCTCCCAGTGCCACCCACACTGGTTTAAATGTAAAAATTAGATATTGGGTTTCACTATGTAAAGCGCTTTGAGTCACTAGAGAAAAGCGCTATATAAATATAATTCACTTCACAAATCATAATGTTGTTTTACACTTACATGTTGCGGTTATTTATTTGTCGTTATTTATCATTTCTGAATAAATTATGTGATAATGGTGTTAATTTTCAATCCATCAAGGTACAAAAAAATAGTATCAAAATCAAATTGCAGGATGTTATTTATGTAGTTCGCTTATTTTCCTCCACTGGTGCACTAACGTGGTTTATTTTTTGTTTTACATACAAAGATACAAATAATTGCTATTGTGACATCTAGTGGACACATTTAGAACAGCAGTTTCTTTCATTCAAAAAATTCCGGGCTCGTTTTTATACTTAGCAAACTCATCCCGCGGCCTGGTTAAAACCTGTTGGCAGGCCGGATCAGGTTCTGGTCTAAGTCTAAGTCCAAGTCTACCCTTCTCTCGTTGCAGTGTGGCACTAAGCCTTCTTTGCAATGTTCTAATATGGTCTTTGAGTCTTTAATTGTTTATTTTTTTAGACTTATTAATAGCCCCGGCGCCGCAGTTCGGACATCAATGCCAAGGAAGAATTCTTGTAAAATAATGTGTTTAAAAATGCTGGCGTGTTTGTCAGAGAAATGAAGCCACTGATTGGTTTATTGCATAATCCTTAACTTGCAAAATGCTGCACATTTCCATTGGGACGACAAACAGCACAATGAGTATTTTAATTGTGTCATCCCGAACGAAAATGCTGCTTTACAAATCCAAATCAGAGAGGATGAAGCATCTTGCTCAAGGACACACAGGATTAGTTGGAAAGGAGCCCAAATATTGCTGAGCAGCGCCCTCTGCTGGCTTCATAACGACAAGGCGGGCTTTTAGAGAGGGGTCAGCTGTGGGTGGTGGAGGAGCAGCTGCACAAGGGAAATGATGACATGATTGGAGATTGCATGATTGACAGCCTGGAGTATGACATTTGAAAAAAAAAAAAATATTGACAACATGCTTTTTTTAATCCAGCCAACTGTGTGTTCCTTTAAAGGGCCACCCTAACAAAACCAACCATGTACAACAGGGGTGTCCAAAGTGCGGCCCGAAGCTAATCGTTTACCGGCCCGCCACACGTTCTGCAAAAATTGCAAAATTGGTAGTATTGCAAAAATAAAAATAAAAACATTTTTTAAAAAAGGGGAATAAGGTGAAACCTAATGAGAAAAAGTGGCAATGCTGACACAAAGCTGCTTTTTTTTTTTCCTTTTGTTTTTATTTTCTTTTTTTTTTTTCTCCATTGCTCAAAAAAAAAAGGACAAAAAAAATCTATATTATAATGAATTATTACTTTAAAATTATCACTTTAAAATGTTTTATGTGGAAAAAAATATGGCATACGTTGTATGGTTGCCATATAAAAACATCAAAGTTTGGACCAAAGAGCATAAAAGAAACAAAAAAAATAGTTCAAACTTAAAATCGACAGATATATCGGAAGTTGATCTTGAAATTTAAGTGTTAAAAGTAAAAAATAATAATAATAATGCATCACTTTATGAGTGGGGAACCTTACGGATCTCAAATATATTTAGTAGGATTTTATTTAACTTTTCACTGCGATTACTCAAAAATATTAAATAATTAAAATCAATTGTGTCCTGCATTATTGATCTTTGAGGGCTTTAATTGCTAAATAAAGGAACTCTCCTGAAGGAATCAATAAAGTTCTATCTATCTATCTAAATACTGCATATTTCAGTTTTAATATGAAAAACTAAGTTGTCTTTAACGGAAAAGGCATAACATTTGTTTTACTTTATATCAACTTCAAGTTGATATAGAGATTTACTGTAAGCATTAAATAAAAAAATAATTATTATTATTTGACTTATTTTAATTTGACTTATATTTTGTAATGGTTTGAAAATGAAAAATATCAAAATGGCCCACGCATGCTTAAATTTTTCCGTGTGCAGCCCTCTGTGGAAAAAGTTTGGACACCCCTGATATACAATCAAATAAAACCTCTGCACATTCTACACTGCCAGGTTGTACTTTTTGGAGTGACCAGCAGAGGTCAGTGCAAGATTTAAAAAAAATACTGTACAACAGTGGTCATGTGGGGTTTGTATTTATTTTTTTTTCTTTATTTTTTTGTCCTGTCCAGCTTTTCAGGCAAATCATAGAGTTGATGTTCAGATTTACTTTACAAAAGAGAAGTGTAGGATACTTCTCTTGTTGCCTTATTTGTATTTGACTTTATTAAATGTATTTATATTATCATTTGGTGCAGCCGGGGCGGAACAGGAGGGGATAGAAAGAGAAAAAAAAAGGATGACAAAGGGGGAAATAGCGGGGACAATAGGGAGATAACACAAAAACAACAACAGCAAACACAACAATAACAACAACAACAACAACAATAGAACAACATCAGCACATACGATATGTACAAATATGATCGTAAAAGTGATTGCAGAGAAGCAGTTAGCGAAATAAATAATAATACAGAAATGACAATGAGCATTTTTACACTACAAATGGAACCTGACAAATACCAATAGAAATAGCGCTATTGATAATGAACAATACCAATAATTGACCTCTATTATCAACAATACAGTTGTTCGAATGCAACAATACATAAACATAATGATAACTAGAGATAAAAAATGAAGACTGAAAAATGGAGGGGAAGAAAGAGAAGGAACCTATATTAACCTTGTAGATTGTTATAGTAACAATATGTTGAGCTTTGTCAGTGTGCCATGTGTTACCCAGAGGAATTTGTATTAGACCATGAATTTTGTAATAAAAATAAGACAGCTACTTAGGTAAAATGTTGTTCCTTTTCATATTAAAATGTGATTCTCATTCATTATCAGTCTTTCAAATGTCCAATGAATTATAAATAATTAGGATATTATATATCCATTCATTCATTTTCTACAGCATAAAAAATAATATATACAGTCGCGATCAAAAGTTTACTTGTAAAGAACATAATGTCAAGGCTGTTTTGAGTTTCCAATCATTTCTACAACTATTTTTGTGATGGAGGGATTGGAGCACATACTTGTTGGTCACAAAAAAACATTCATGAAGTTTGCTTCTTTTATGAATTTATTATGGGTCTACTGAAAATGTGAGACAATCTGCTGGGTCAAAACTATACATACAGCAATGTTAATATTTGCTTACATGTCCCTTGGCAAGTTTCACTGCAACAAGGCGCTTTTGGTAGCCATCCACAAGTTTCTGTTTGAATTTTTTGACCACTCCTCTTGACAAAATGGTGCAGTTCAGCTAAATGTGTTGGTTTTCTGACATGGACTTGTTTCTTCAGCATTGTCCACACGATTAAGTCAGGATTTTGGGAAGGCCATTCTAAAACCTTAATTCTAGCCTGATTTATCTATTCCTTTACCGCTTTTGACGTGTGTTTGGGGGTCATTGTCCTGTTGGAACACCCAACTGCGTCCAAGACCCAACCTCCAGGCTAATGATATTAGGTTGTCCTGAAGAATTTGGAGGTAATCTTCCTTTTTCATTGTCCCGTTTACTCTCTGTACAGCACCAGTTCCATTGGCAGCAAAACAGGCCCAGAGCGTAATACTACCACCACAATGCATGACGGTAGGGTGGTGTTCCTGGGATTATAGGCCTCATCTTTTGTCTTCCGAACATATTGTTGGGTATTGTGGTCGGACAGCTCAATTTGTCTTTCATCTGACCACAGAAGTTTCCTCCAAAAGGTCTTATCTTTGTCCATGTGATCAGCAGCAAACTTTAGACAAGCCTTAAGGTGTCGCTTCTGGAGTAAGGGCTTCCTTCTGGCATGGTAGCCTCTCAGTCCATGGCGATGCAAAACCCGCTTGACTGTGGACGCTGACACCTGTATTCCAGCAGTTTCCAATTCATTGCAGACCTGGTTTTTGGTAGTTCTCAGTTTCTCCCAATTTTCTCTCAGCAGCAGGTGCTAGTTTGCGTTTTCTTCCTGATCATGGCAGTGACAAAACTGTGCCACGCACTTTATACTTACGAACAATTGTCAGCACAGTTGCTCTTGGGACCTTAAACTGCTTTGAAATGGCTTCAAGTGACTTTCCTGACTTTTTTTTTCAGATCTGTGCTGAATTCTTTTGACTTTCCCATTGTCTCGTTTGTAACCGAGTCTAATGACTGCGTCACATGAACCCTATTTTATGTCTTTATTTCTTTAATATTTAAACTCGGTAAATTGTGTTGTAAACTTGGCAACGTGTCATTGGATTTTCAGTCAATTATAACATCCATCCAGCCATTTTCTACCGCTTATCCCATTCAGGGTCACAGGGGTGCTGGAGCCTATCCCAGCTGCACTCGGGCGGATGGCGGGGTACACCCTAGACAAGTAGCCGCCTTATTGCAGGCCCAACAGAGATAGACAGACAACATTCACACTCCCATTCACACACAAATGATGATGATGAAAATAATAATAAAATTTATGACAATAATGCAAAATCCAAAACCAGTGAAGTTGTCACTTTGTGGTAAATTAAAAACAAAATACAAGTATTTGCAAATCCTTTTCAACTTAGTTTAATTGAATAGATTGCAAAGACAAGATACTTAACGTTCAAACTGAAAAACGTTGTTATTTTTTACTAATATTAGCTCATTTGATGCCTACAAGGTGATTCAAAAAAGCTGGCACAAGTGGCAAAAAAGACTGAGAACGTTGAGGAATGCTCATCAAACACTTATTTGGAACATCCCACAGGTGAACAGGCTAATTGGGAACAGGTGGGTGCCATGATTTGGTATAAAAGCAGCTTCCATGAAATGCTCAGTCTAACAATAATGGGGCGAGGGTCACCACTTTGTGAACACATGCGTGAGCAAGTTGTCCAACAGTTTAAAAACAACATTTCTCAACCAGCTATTGCAAGGAATTTAGGGGTTTAACCATCTACAGTCCGTAATATCATCAAAAGGTTTCTGAGAATCTGTAGAAATCACTGCGCATAAGCGATAATATTGCAGTTCTTCCATCCTTCAGGCGGTACTGCATCAAAAAGCGACATCAGTGTGTAAAGGATATCACCACATAGTCTCAGGAACACTTCAGAAAACCACTGTCAGTAACTACAATTGGTCGCTACATCTGTAAGTGCAAGTTAAAACTCTACTATGCAAAGCCAAAGCCATTTATCAACAACACCCAGAAACGTCGCCGGCTTTGCTGGGACCGAGGTCATCTAAGATGGACTGATGCAAAGTGTAAACGTGTTCTGTGGTCTGACAAGTACACATTTTTTGGAAAGTGTGGACTTTGTGTCCTCCGGAACAAAGTGGAAAAGAACCATCCGGATTGTTCTAGGTGCAAAGTTCAAAAGCCAGCATGTGTGATGGTATGGGGGTGTATTAGTGCCCAAGGCAAATCATTGTACTACATACACAACATGCCAACTTCACTTCTTTTGGGTTTTGTAATAGTTTATAAATTCAATGTGATTAATATTTGTATTGTACTGTTTTGATGTTTAAGCCAGTGTTTACTTGATATGTGGGTAAAGTTATTTTCCCCAAAGAAGTTCATTAGTAGGAAAATTTGTTTTCCTCTGCAGGAGGACCCATCTGTCATTTGCTGACCCTCACCTTACTCTTTCTTTTTTAAGAGAACTGCAGAATGACCACAGGTGCAACACATCATGCTCAACCTCGACATGAGCTTTAGTTGTGTAAAGGGGAAAAAAACTCCATTAACACATTAGTATATAAATGTCACTAATTATAGCCTGGTACTCCTACAGAGGTCCGTCAGGTCTGTACAAGCACGTCGTTATTGCCATGGTTTGTTATGTTCCCAACTTTCATAAAGCATAAACAAATGCTTGGGAAATCATTAGCGAATCAATTATTCATAAGGTTGTCACAAAAGAGAATGTGTTTCGTTTGCCATTGTTGCAGCTTTGCTGCTGTAAAAGATGAACAGTTTGCAGAATGCAGCTGGTGGATGTACAGTATTTATTATTGCGATATTATTTTTGCATCAAATGAAGCATTTTTTTCCACTCAAAATGATTCAACGAATTCAACTTAAACCCCAAATGTGTGAAACGCTACTCAAAAGTCCGAGAGGGATACCAGAATGTAAAAACTCTGACTATCTAAACCAGAGGTCCCCAAACTACGGCAGTCCCAAGTAAAAAAATAAAAATAAATACATACAATTATTCTTACTATTTTTATTTTTTATTTTTTATCTATTCTTTTTCACTCATCCGTCAATCAATCAATCAATGTTTACTTATATAGCCCTGAATCACTAGTGTCTCAAAGGGCTGCACAAACCACAACACAAACCACTACGACATCCTCGGTAGGCCCACATAAGGGCAAGGAAAACTCACACCCAGTGGGACGTCGGTGACAATGATGACTAAGAACCTTGGAGAGGACGAAAGCAATGGATGTCGAGCGGGTCCAACATGATACTGTGAAAGTTCAATCCATAATGGATCCAACACAGCAGCGAGAGTCCAGACCAAAGTGGATCTAACACAGCAGCGAGAGTCCAGACCAAAGCGGAGCCAGCAGGAAAAAAATCCCAAGCGGAGGCGGATCAGCAGCGCAGAGATGTCCCCAGCCGATACACAAGCAAGCAGTACATGGCCACCGGATTGGACCGGACCCCCTCCACAAGGGAGAGTGGGACATAGGAGAAAAAGACAAGAAACGGCAGATCAACTGGTCTAAAAAGGTATTTAAAGGCTAGAGTATACAAATGCGTTTTAAGGTGAGACTTAAATGCTTCTACTGAGGTAGCATCTCAAACTGTTACCGGGAGGGCCTTCCAGAGTACTGGAGCCCGAAAGGAAAACGCTCTATAGCCCGCAGACTTTTTTTGGGCTTTGGGAATCACTAATAAGCCTGAGTCTTTTGAACACAGATTTCTTGCCGGGACATATGGTACAATACAATCGGCAAGATAGGATGGAGCTAGACCGTGTAGTATTTTATACGTAAGTAGTAAAACCTTAAAGTCACATCTTAAGTGCACAGGAAGCCAGTGCAGTTGAGCCAGTACAGGCGTAATATGATCAAACTTTCTTGTTCTTGTCAAAAGTCTAGCAGCCGCATTTTGTACCAACTGTAATCTTTTAATGCTAGACATGGGGAGACCCGAAAATAATACGTTACAGTAGTCGAGGCGAGACGTAACAAACGCATGGATAATGATCTCAGCGTCTTTAGTGGACAGAATGGAGCGAATTTTAGCGATATTACGGAGATGAAAGAAGGCCGTTTTAGTAACGCTTTTAATGTGTGACTCAAAGGAGAGAGTTGGGTCGAAGATAATACCCAGATTCTTTACCGAGTCGCCTTGTTTAATTGTTTGGTTGTCAAATGTTAGAGTTGTATTATTAAATAGAGGTCGGTGTCTAGCAGGACCGATAATCAGCATTTCTGTTATTTTGGCGTTGAGTTGCAAAAAGTTAGCGGACATCCATTGTTTAATTTCATTAAGACACGCCTCTAGCTGACTACAATCCGGCGTGTTGGTCAGCTTTAGGGGCATGTAGAGTTGGGTGTCATCAGCATAACAGTGAAAGCTAACACTGTATTTGCGCATGATGTCCCCTAGCGGCAGCATGTAGATGCTGAAGAGTGCAGGGCCAAGGACCGAACCCTGGGGAACTCCACACGTTACCTTAACGTAGTCCGAGGTCACATTGTTATGGGAGACACACAGCATCCTATCAGTAAGATAAGAGTTAAACCAAGACAGGGCTAAGTCTGACATACCAATTCGTGTTTTGATACGTTCTAATAAAATATTATGATCGACGGTATCGAAAGCAGCGCTAAGATCGAGGAGCAGCAACATAGATGACTCATCAGAATCCATCGTTAGCAATAGATCATTAGTCATTTTTCCATTTTCTACCGCTTGTTGCTGATTCTCCTAGGCAGATACGGCACGCCAGCGTCCAAAATCCAACCCGCGGTTAGTACTTTGGACCAGGGGTGTCAAACTCAAATACAGAGTGGGCCAAAATTCTAAACTGAACAAAGCCGCAGGCCAAAGTTGAACAATTTAACCTTTTAATAGGGACCCAAACAAGTTTTGCATTGAATATTGAACAAGCAAGGCTTGTATAACTTTATAGTGACATGCAAAATCGAGTTTTGTTGGTAGCGGGGGTGTATATTGTAGCATCCCAAAAGAGTTAATGCTGCAAGGGATTCTGGGTATTTGTTCTGTTGTGTTTATGTTGTGTTACTCTGCGGATGTTCTCCCGAAATGTGTTTGTCATTCTTGTTTGGTGTGGGTTCACAGTGTGGTGCATATTTGTAACAGTGTTAAAGTTGTTTATACGGGCACCCTCAGTGTGGCCTGTATGGCTGTTGACCAAGTATGCCTTGCATTCACTTGTGTGTGTGTAGAATCCGCATATGTTACGTGACTGGGTTGGCACGCTGATTGTATAGCGGAAAAGCGGACATGACGACAGGTTGTAGAGGACGCTAAAAGCAGTACCTTTAAGGCACGCCGCCGATATTGTTGTCCGAGTGGAAATCGGGAGAAATTCAAGAGAATGGTTGCCCCGGTAGATTTTCGGGGGGGGGGGGGTAGTCTCCTGGGAAAATCGTGAGGCTTGGCAAGTATGAGAATTAGCAGTGAATGCACCGCCGCTGTATAATACCGGCGGGCCAGCTCTAATGTTAATTTTATATTGTCTCAAGGGCCAAACTAAATTACATGGTGGGCCAAATTTGGCCCGCGGGCCAGAGTTTGACACCCATGCTTTGGATGGACTGGCAAGAACACCAAAAGAGGCGGAACAGAGACACGCGGCAGGCTTACACACACACATGCATCCTCAAAGAATATTCGCCAATCACACGTACCCCGCCCACCATCCAACGCCCTTGACGCAAATCCCTTAGGGGTAATGGAAGGCTGGGCAGCGCCTCCACTCCCTCCCCTCTGTTGCAAGTCTCAAGATGTATGTTGTAATGAGTGTGTTGTAATATGTGCTTTGCTGTGGAGGTTTTTTTCCCACTCCAGACAGAGCCCAGTCTAGATTGTAGTTTTTTACTCATCCTTCCCCAGCGTTTACCTTTTTCCCATCTTTTACGGGGCGCCTTGTGGTGACCCATCAGCGCTTCTGTTCTGTAACCCTGTCCACTGTTTGTTTGTCTAATCTTGAGCGGGTTCACAGGAACGCTTGAGAAAACCACTGTCACTAAATACAGTTGGTTGCTACATCTGTAAGTGCAAGTTAAAGCTCTACTATGCAAAGCGAAAGCCATTTATCAACAACATCCCAAAACGCCGCCGGTTTCTCTGGACCCGAGACCATCTAAGATGGACTGCTGCAAAGTGGAAAAGTGTTCTGTGGTCTGACAAGTCCACATTTCAAATTGTTTTTGGAAATATTACACATCGTGTCATCCGGACCAAAGCGGAAGCGAACCATCCAGACTGTTATCGACGCAAAGTTCAAAAACCAGCATCTGTGATGGTATGGGGGTGCATCAGTGCCCAAGGCATGGGTAACTTACATATCTGTGAAGGCATCATTAATGCTGAAAGGTACATACAGGTCTAAGCGCCGTCTTTTTCATGGACGCCCCTGCTTATTTCAGCAAGACAATGCCAAGCCACATTCAGCAAGTGTTGCAACAGCATGGCTTCGTAATAAAAGAGTGCAGGTACTTTCCTGGCCCGCCTGCAGTCCAGACCTGTGTGGCGCATTATGAAGCGTAAAATACGACAGCGGGGACCCCGGACTGTTGAACGACTGAAGCTCTATATAAAACAAGAATGGGAAAGAATTCCCCTTTCAAAGCTTCAACAATTAGTTTCCTCAGTTCCCAAATGTTTATTGAGTGTTGTTAAAAGAAAAGGTGATGTAACACAGTGGTGAACATGCCCTTTCCCAACTACTTTGGCACATGTTGCACCCATGAAATTCTAAGTTAATTATTATTTGCGAAAAAAAACAACAAAGTTTATGAGTTTGAAAATCAAATATCTTGTCTTTGTAGTGCATTCAATTGAATATGGGTTGAAAAGGATTTGCAAATCATTGTATTCCGTTTATATTTACATCTAACAATTTCCCAACTCATATGGAAACTGGGTTTGTACTTGTGCAATAAAGACCTACCTACCTACCTACCTACCTATTGACGGAGATATATATCTACATATATTCATATTTTAGAGTTATATCTTTATATTCATAGTCATATTTTTAAACAGCTAGTGGTTCTCCATTTGTTCTCTCTCTGTTTGCCCGCATTTAAACTGTATGTTAGCCTTGGAGCTTTGGAATGTAGGAAGTTAGAGTACTCCCTGAATATCTTATCTCCAGTTGAACAAAGAGCCTGTAAGCCTCATCTGGGGGGGGGGGGGGGGGTGGGGGCTGGTTGCACAATGAAGAAGTACTGGCTTCCCGTTTGAGAGTGAGATCAATTTGGGCAATGCGATTGAAAGGTTGTATCTAGATTGGTCTCCCAAAGCTTTGGTAATAAAATATCAAAATGAGCAACTCTGCCTGGGATTCTTTTATAACCAGCTTATGTGTCATCGAACCAACCTGGGAGGTGTCCGGCAGAAGACCGGGTCCAACGCAACACCACCTAAATGCGCCAGAAAATAACCACACTGTTGATGTGAGTCAATGCCCAGTAGTACGTAAATGTGTTTCTGTATAGTATTTCTCCAGCAATGGTCATGTGGTGACATAAATGATGGTATTCTGAAGGCCTAGGTGGCTAATGGGTAGTTGTCATATTTGTTTAGGTTGGGTGTCATTTTTTGACACTTACGTCCACCAGCGTCTCAGTTTGCCGTGTTTCATTGTGTGAGAAAGTGGAGGGAGTGTGTATCTCACCTCATCATGTTGTTGTGCATCCTGAACACTCCAACAAAGGGCTGTCAAACGTACAGGTTTTATCCGGCCAGCAAGATGAGTTTGCTAAGTATAAAAATCAGCCAACATTTTTCAATGAAAGAAACAGCTGTTCTAAATGTGTCCACTAGAAGTCGCAATAGCAATTCTTTGTATCTTTGAAGATTATGCCAAATATGTAAAAAAAAAAAATAACTACATGATGTTAGGGCACCAGTCGAATAAAATTACTTACTTACTTACTTACTTACTCAGACCTTTGAATTCCCTGAGGAACATAGGCCATTGATGGAACTCCTCCACCCCCTTCGGTCTTGTGCGCCCCGCTCCAGTTGTTGCCATGACAGCCCTTGCGCCTTCATCTTCTGCTCTGTGGTTCTCCTCCAGGTGGCTCTAGGCCTTCCTCTCTTCCGCCTACCTTGCAGGTTCCATGTTATAGCATGTTTCGTGATTGAACTATTGTGTCTACACAGTGTGTGACCAGTCCAGTTCCATTTCCTCCTCCTGATTTGTGTTTCTATTGTTTCTTGTCTAGTGAGGTCCAACAGGTTGGCATTGGAGAAGGTGATAGGATAGCAGATACCTAGGCTATTAGAAAATGAGCAAACTACATAAATAACATCCTGTAACAACCTTATAATTTGTACATTTTTGGAATGTGCAGTTCGATTTTTAAACAAAGAAAACTGTCACGGCCCGGGTGCACCACTGTGTGCATTCATCTGTGCGCTGCGCTGGGCGTACCTCCACTCTGGCTACAGCAGGCAGCTACAATCCATCGGCTCAATCAGCACACCTGTCGCTGATGAGCTTCATCACCTTCTTAAGCCAGTGCAAACCTGGGTTCCGGGCCAGAACGTAGCCACCTGTTCAGTACCGTAAGCCGACTCATCTCGCTCTATGGACCCTCTCTCTCTGTCTGTGTTTTCTCCCCCTCTGTGTTCATTCATCTCGTGTCTGTGTGCCCATGTCGCCTTCCAGCAGCATTCCCTCGGTCCCGCATCACGAGCTGTGTGTCTCATCTCCCCGTATTCCCTCTGGTTCCCTGGCTGCCTCTTGGATCTCGACATCGTGCCTGGACACGGACTTTTGACGCCTCGCTATTGTCCCCGACTTCCTGCCTGTCTCTGGACCTTCAAGCCTGCCTTGACCCTCTTGGACTTCCGCCTCTTGCTCAACACTCCTGGTAACACTCCTCAGTTAATTCGTACACATAGTCACACCATACACATTTTGGATTAGTTTACACACTACATGTTATGGACGGAAGGAGTAGACGGCACAGACACAAGGGTGTGGTATGGTATTAAACTTAAATAATAAAATAATAAACTGGGGTATGGAGTGTGACGAAGCCAAAGGGGTGTATATGTGTGCAACTATGTGTGTAGATTAGCTTCTGAGTGTTGCTGTACTGTTGGGCGAGACGCGGAAGATCAGGGGGGACAACGGCAGAGCTCGAAGGTCATTGAGTCGGTGGGAAGTTGAGGATCATGGGAGGCAATCAGTGTCCAGAGGGAGATCCAGGGAAGGTGAGACGCACAGCTCACTACCAAAGCGACGGAGGATATGTACGCGAACAGAAGGTTATGTTCCGGCGCGGGATAGCAGGTTGAGCAGTCTTATCAAGGCGGGTCTTATCATCAGCTCCAGGTGTGGTGATTGCTGGCGATTGATTGCAGCTGCTTGCAGCCGCCGGTCTGGCGCACGTCTTTCACTCTCTCGAAGCTGCGCAAAGAAGAATGCGCACTGACGGGCGAACGGGGTCGTGTCATTTAATTTCTTATAATATATATATAAAATATAGAGGTAAACAACATCACTGCTGTCTGTCGTCTTCTTCATCTGTACCGTAACAAAAAGAATCTGAAGTTGTCTTTTTTTTTACGTTAAAGTTGTCTTTATCTTTAAGATATGGCCCTCCATCTAAAATGAGTTTGACACCACTGCTCCAACATCAGAGAAGAGAGAGAGAGAGAGAGAGAGAGAGGGAGAGAGAGAGAGAGAGAGAGAGAGAGGCTCAATGCGTTTTGTTTTGTTTTTCTTCCAAAATGTTTGAATAAAAGAAACTGCTGTTCTAAATGTGTCCACTAGATGTCACAATAGCAATTATTTGTATCTTTGTAGATGATGATACATATGTGAAAAAAAAAAAAAACTTTAAAAAAAACTACATGATTTTAGAGCACCAGTTGAAAAAAGATGAGCAAACTACATGAATAACATCCTGTAATTTGGATTTGATGTAATTTGTTTATCTTGATGGATTAACACCAATTAGTTGACTGATGAACATTAAACATAATTTATTCAGAAAGTATAAATAACGACAAATACTGATAGAACACTATTAATCGCAACATGTAAGTGTAAAAAAACAAACAAAAAAAACATAATGATTTGTACATTTTCCAAATGTTTTCAAACAAACAAAAAAAAAAAACAATCTGAGGTTGTCTTTATTTTTAAGTTATCATGCCATGATTTTACCAGTCTGGCCCACTTTGGGGGGAAGATTTTCCTCCATGTGGCCCCCCCATCTAAAAATTAGTTCGACACCCCTGCTCCAACATCAGAAAGAGAGAGAGAGAGAGGGGGGGGGGGGGGGGGGGGTAAATACTATTAATCGTAACATGTAAGTGTAAAAAAAAACGACATTAATGATTTTTTACATTTTCAGAATGTGCTTGTTCTATTTTTAGACGAAGACAACAATCTGAAGTTGTCTTTATTTTTAAGTTATCGTGCCGTGATTTTACCATTCCGGCCCACTTTGGGGGGTAGATTTTTCTCCATGTGGCCCCCCATCTAAAATGAGTTTGACACCCCTGCTCCAACATCAGAGAGAGAGAGAGAGAAAGAGAGAGAGAGAGCGAGAGAGGGGGGGGGGGGGTAAATACTATTAATCGTAACATGTAAGTGTAAAAAAAAACGACATTAATGATTTTTTACATTTTCAGAATGTGCTTGTTCTATTTTTAGACAAAGACAACAATCTGAAGTTGTCTTTATTTTTAAGTTATCGTGCCGTGATTTTACCAGTCCGGCCCACTTTGGGGGGTTGATTTTTCTCCATGTGGCCCCCCATCTAAAATGAGTTTGACCCCCCTGCTCCAACATCAGAGAGAGAGAGAGAGAGAGAGAGAGAGAGAGGAGGGGGGGGGGGGGGGGGGGGTAAATACTATTAATCGTAACATGTAAGTGTAAAAAAAAACGACATTAATGATTTTTTACATTTTCAGAATGTGCTTGTTCTATTTTTAGACGAAGACAACAATCTGAAGTTGTCTTTATTTTTAAGTTATCGTGCCGTGATTTTACCAGTCCGGCCCACTTTGGGGGGTAGATTTTTATCCATGTGGCCCCCCATCTAAAATGAGTTTGACACCCCTGCTCCAACATCAGAGAGAGAGAGAGAGAGAGAGAGAGAGAGAGAGAGAGAGAGAGAGAGAGAGAGAGAGAGAGAGAGAGAGCGCTCAATGCGTTTTGTTTTGTTTTTCTTCCGCGCTTCCCTCCTTGGTCACTCGCTTATTGGTCTGCCGGTGAACTGATGAACAAAAGTCCGGGTAAGACGTGAGCCAATTCTCACTTTACATTGCATGGCAACTGTCTTGAAAAGTGCCGCTTTTATGTATTTATTTATTTTATTTTATTTATTTTTTTCATCCATCACGAACCGCGCGTAAAAGTTGCAGTGCGCCTGCGCGTCGGGCGGCTGGAGGTGCAAAAAAAAGTGTAGGCTCGAAACATTTTCTTAATGATGTCACCCGGGAGTCGTTAGGCGTCCCTAAATGATGCCTGTCTGGAAAAACAAAACAAAAAAAACAACAACAGGACAGGAGAAGGCGCGCGTTAATGCGCTTAATGCTTCCGCCGCTCGGTAATGGCGGGTCATTATTACGCGCGGTAATTAAGACGGGTGCTAATTGTCACATGCGCCATTCCCCCCTCAAAAAACAAAATGTCAGGCCAAGTATTGAATTTTTAATGTTTAGTCACGCAAAGTGCTGACCTTCTAATTGTAAAGTGGCAGCAGGTGTGAAATGAGGTGAATGAAGCCCGCCCCTTGCTGATCCACAGGAGGGGGCTGATGTTCCATAACTGCTGGTGAAAATCCAACCATCCATTTTTTACCGCTTGTCCCTTTTGGGGTCGCTGGAGCCTATCTAGTAGGCGAGGTACACCCTGGACAAGTCTCCTCCTTATCACAGGTTGGTGAAAACATGAATCTATATTTTATGCATGGACTGTAGCAGCCTTGTTGGTGAGGTAAAAAAACAAAAACTAAATCAGAGCAGCAGTTATTGTGTGACTCATGTTCTTGCCTGCATGTATTTTCTTTTTCCAACTCTTGTTCTTATCTGTCAGCTCCCCCTTCACTGCCGTCATTGGTGACTAAGCAGACTGGATGCTCGTACTGTACAGCTCAAAAATGTTGAAAGAGCCATATTGGACCAAAAACACGCAAAAATAAAAACAAATCCACAAAAACTGAAAAGTCTTATAATGAAGGCAACACGTGACGTATAGTGGTCAAAAGTTGACATACACTTGTAAAGAAAATAATGTCCTGGCTGTATTGAGTTTCCAATACTTTCATCAAATTGACAAAGATAAGTAAAGATGTCCGATAATGGCTTTTTTTTTGCCGATATATGATATTGTCCAACTTTTAATTACCGATACCGATATATACAGTCGTGGAATGAACACATTATTATGCGTAATTTTGTTGTGATGCCCGCTCGATGCTTTAAACCAGTGGTCCCCAACCTTTTTGTATCCGCGGACCGGTAAACGCTTAATAATTTGGCCCGCGGCCCGGGTGGGGGCGGGGTCCTTTTTTTTTCTTTTTCTTTTTCTTTTTTTTCTTTGTCATGAAACAGGGACGTTTTTGTCATGAAAAAGGGAGGTGTTTGTGGTTGGTGCACTAATTGTAAGTGTATATTGTGTTTTTTATGTTGATTTAATGAAAAAAAATTGAAAAAATAACTTTTTTATTTTTTATTTTTTTCAAATAAAAATGTCTTCTGCGGCCCGGTACCAATCGGCCTGGTGGTTGGGGACCACTGCTTTAAACAATGTAACAAGGCTTTCCAAAATAAATCAATTCAAGTTATTGAAAAACATGCCAACATTGCACTGCCATTTTTATTATTAAAGTCACAAAGTGCATTTTTTTTTTTTTTTTTACATGCCTCAAAACAGCAGCTTGGAATTTGGGACATGCTCTCCCTGTGAGAGCATGATGAGGTTGAGGTGGGGGGTAGCTGGGGTGATATAATGTAGCGTCCCGGAATAGTAAGTGCTGCAAGGGCTTCTGGGTATTTGTTCTGTTGTGTTTATGTTGTGTTACTCTGCGGATGTTCTCCCGAAATGTGTTTGTCATTCTTGTTTGGTGTGGGTTCACAGTGTGGCGCATATTTGTAACAGCGTTAAAGTTTTTTTTACGGCCACCTTCAGTGTGACCTGTATGACTGTTGACCAAGTATGGTCAACAATGTAACAATGTAACAAGGCTTTCCAAAATAAATAAATTCAAGTTATGGAAAAACATGCCAACATGGCACTGCCATATTTATTATTAAAGTCACAAAGTGCATTTTTTTTTTTTTTACATGCCTCAAAACCGCAGCTTGGAATTTGGGACATGCTCTCCCTGTGAGAGCATGAGGAGGTTGAGGTGGGGAGGTTTTTAAGGTTGAGGTGGGGGTAGCTGGGTGTATAATGTAGCGTCCCGGAAGAATTAGTGCTGCAAGGCGTTCTGGGTATTTGTTCTGTTTTGTTACGGTGCGGATGTTCTCCTGAAATGTGTTTGTCATTCTTGTTTGGTGTGGGTTCACAGTGTGGCGCATATTTGTGACAGCATTAAAGTTTTTTATACGGCCACCCTCAGTGTGACTTGTATGGCTGTTGACCAAGTATGGTCAACAATGTAACAATGTAACAAGGCTTTCCAAAATAAATCAATTCAAGTTATGGAAAAACGTGCCAACATGGCACTGCCATATTTATTATTACACTCACAAAGTGCATTTTTTTTTTTTTTTTTTTTTTTTTTTTTACACTCCTCAAAACAGCAGCTTGGAATTTGGGACATACTCTCCCTGTGAGGGCATGAGGAGGTTGAGGGGGGCAAGGTTAAGGTGGGGGGTAGCGGGGGTGTATATTGTAGCGTCCCGGAAGAGTTAGTGCTGCAAGTGGTTCTGGGTATTTGTTCTGTTTTGTTACGGTGCGGATGTTCTCCCGAAATGTGTTTGTCATTCTTGTTTGGTGTGGGTTCACAGCGTGGCGCATATTTGTAACAGCTTTAAAGTTTTTTTTACAGCCACCCTCAGTGTGACCTGTATGACTGTTGACCAAGTATGGTCAACAATGTAACAATGTAACAAGGCTTTCCAAAATAAATCAATTCAAGTTATGGAAAAACATGCCAACATGGCACTGCCATATTTATTATTACACTCACAAAGTGCTTTTTTTTTTTTTTTTACATGCCTCAAAACTGCAGCTTGGAATTTGGGACATGCTCTCCCTGTGAGAGCATGAGGAGGTTGAGGTGGGGAGGTTTTTAAGGTTGAGGTGGGGGGTAGCGGGGGTGTATATTATAGAGTCCCGGAAGAGTTAGTGCTGCATGGGCTTCTGGGTATTTCTTCTGTTGTGTTTATGTTGTTACGGTGCGGATGTTCTCCCGAAATGTGTTTGTCATTCTTGTTTGGTGTGGGTTCACAGTGTGGCGCATATTTGTAACAACGTTAAAGTTTTTTTTACAGCCACCCTCAGTGTGACCTGTATGACTGTTGACCAAGTATGGTCAACAATGTAACAATGTAACAAGGCTTTCCAAAATAAATCAATTCAAGTTATGGAAAAACATGCCAACATGGCACTGCCATATTTATTATTAAAGTCACAAAGTGCATTTTTTTTTTTTTACATGCCTCAAAACCGCAGCTTGGAATTTGGGACATGCTCTCCCTGTGAGAGCATGAGGAGGTTGAGGTGGGGAGGTTTTTAAGGTTGAGGTGGGGGGTAGCTGGGGTGTATAATGTAGCGTCCCGGAAGAGTTAGTGCTGCAAGGGGTTCTGGGTATTTCTTCTGTTTTGTTACGGTGCGGATGTTCTCCCGAAATGTGTTTGTCATTCTTGTTTGGTGTGGGTTCACAGTGTGGCGCATATTTGTAAACAGCGTTAAAGTTTTTTTTACAGCCACCCTCAGTGTGACCTGTATGACTGTTGACCAAGTATGGTCAACAATGTAACAATGTAACAAGGCTTTCCAAAATAAATCAATTCAAGTTATGGAAAAACATGCCAACATGGCACTGCCATATTTATTATTAAAGTCACAAAGTGCATTTATTTTTAATTTTTTACATGCCTCAAAAAAGCAGCTTGGAATTTGGGACATGCTCTCTCTGTGAGAGCATGAGGAGGTTGAGGGGGGCAAGGTTGAGGTGGGGGGTAGCTGGGGTGTATAATGTAGCGTCCCGGAAGAGTTAGTGTTGCAAGGGCTTGTGGTATTTATTCTGTTGTGTTGATGTGTTACGGTGCGGATGTTCTCCCGAAATGTGTTTGTCATTCTTGTTTGGCGTGGGTTCACAGTGTGGCGCATATTTGTA
Organism: Nerophis ophidion; assembly: GCF_033978795.1. NCBI lineage: Eukaryota > Metazoa > Chordata > Actinopteri > Syngnathiformes > Syngnathidae > Nerophis > Nerophis ophidion. Next base: position 62,681,578 of record NC_084612.1, read on the forward strand.
ACAGTGTTAAAGTTTTTTATACGGCCACCGTCAGTGTGACCTGTATGACTGTTGACCAAGTATGCATGGCATTCACTTGTGTGTCTGAAAACCCCTCCATGTTATGTGAATGGCAGTGCCTTAAAGGTTTATTGGCGCTCTGTACTTCTCCCTACGTCTGAGTACACAGCGGCGTTTTAAAAAGTCACACATTTGCTTCTTGAAACCGATGCCGATTATTTCCGCTGTTACATTTGAATGCATTTATCGGCCGATAATATCCGCACTCCGATGTTATCGGACATCTCTAAAGATAAGACCTTTTGAAGGAAAGTTCTGCGGTCAGATGAAACAAAAATATTGCTGTTTGGCCACAATACCCAGCAATATGTTTGGAGGAGAAAAGATGAGGCCTTTAATTCCAGGAACACCAAACCTACCGTTAAGCATGGTGGTGGTAGTATTATGCTCTGGGCCTGTTTTGCTGCCAATGGAACTGGTGTTTTACAGAGAGTAAATTGGACAATGAAAAAGGAGGATTACCTCCAAATTCCTTAGGACAACCTAAAATCATCAGCCCGGGGGTTGGGTCTTGGGTGCAGTTGGGTGTTCCAACAGGACAATGACCCGGAACACACGTCAAAAGTGATAAAGGAATGGCTACTATTAAAGTTTTAGAATGGCTTTCCCAAAGTCCGGACTTAAACGTGTGGACAATGCTGAAGAAACAAGTCCATGTCAGAAAACCAACATATGTAGCTGAACTGCACCAATTTTGTCAAGAGGAGTGGTCAAAAATTCAACCAGAAGCTTGTGGATGGCTACCGAAAGCGCCTTGTTGCAGTGAAACTTGCCAAGGGACATGTAAGCAAATATTAACATTGCTGTATGTATACTTTTGACCCAGCAGATTTGATCACATTTTCAGTAGACTCATAATAAATTCATAAAAGAACCAAACTTCATGATTTTTTTTTTTGGAACCAACAAGTATGTTCTCCAATCACTCAATCACAAAAAAATAAGAGTTGTAGAAATCATTGGAAACTCAAGACAGTCATGAAATTATGTTCTTTACAAGTGTATGTGAATGTGGGGCGGTATAGCTCGGTCGGTAGAGTGGCCGTGCCAGCAACTTGAGGGTTCCCAGTTCGATCCCTGCTTTTGCCATCCTTGTCACTGCCGTTGTGCCCTTGGGCAAGACACTTTACCCACCTGCTCCCAGGTGGGTAACTCAGATATTGGGTTTCCCTATGTAAAGTGCTTTGAGTCACTAGAGAAAAATGCTATATAAATATAATTCACTTGAATAATTTACGACTTTAAGTGTATATTTTACTTATTATAGCCTACTATCAAAATGACTATGTGTTGTAGGCTGAAGCAAATCTTGGTTGACAGAAATTTAATTTAATATTTATTTTACACATTTTTACAACATTAGAAACCATTAGTAAATCAGAGGCTACTCAGAAGGTAAGATAACTCCTGGCAATTACTGACTTTTAATGGCCAAAAGTATAGATGTGTGTGTCCAAGTTAAAGGAAACGGCAGGCTGTCTTCTTTTAATACATTTATTATAATCTTTAACAAATTAGGTAATGTTTCCTGTGGTCTGGAACAAGATGGCGTACAAACAACTATCTGAAAGGCAGCCAATACTACACACAGATAATGTGTCATGAGACATGCAAATATACATTAAATAAAAAGAGAATGCAAGTAAAGGAAATTGAATGATCTCAAATATACCTAAATGTGAGGTATAATGATGCAATATGTACATACAGCTAGCCTGAATAGCATATTAGCACTCCAACAAGTACAATAACGTCAACAAAGCGCACATTTGTACTTTCACGCACAGCATACAACTTTTGGTGGACAAAATGAGACAAAGAAGGAGTGGAAGATTTTACATGTAAACAAACTGTTGTGTCACAGTCCACGCTATGGTGAGTTCAAGAACCGCCAAAATTAGTAGTACATAACGTTGTTTATCAAATACTCACATTAAACATATTAAACAGTGGGCTTTCTAACAATTAGGAAGGTTTGGGTCATGTTTGTCCTCAAACAAAAAACACACTACAGCAAAAACATAATTTTTTACCATTTTCGATAATTTAAAAAAAAAAATGCTACACTAGGGGGGCACTAAAGAGCTGCATGGTTTAAATGTGACCTATATCAGACTCCACTGTAAATGCGCACAGGCCCCAGTGTGGCTTCGACATCCCTTGCATGCATGTTTGATTAGGTGAAAAGTTGAGTAGATTTCGTAAATGAAGGAAGTTGCTACTACTAGTATAAAATAAAATTTGCCACACCTTAAAAAAAAATATTTTTTTTGTGAAAATAAATTAAAGTAAGATAATTATATATATATATATATATATATATATATATATATATATATATATATATATATATATATATATATAATTATCTTACTTTAATTTATTTTCACAAAAAAAATGTTTTTTTTGTGAAAATAAATTAAAGTAAGATAATTATATATATATATATATATATATATATATATATATATGTATGTATGTGTGGGAAAAATCGATTTCGAATACGAATCGAATCGTTTACGTTGCGCGATTCAGAATTGATTCTCATTTTTAAAAAATAGTTTGTTTGTTTTTTTATTTTAAATGTTTTTTTTTTAATCAATCCAACAAACCACTACACAGCAATACCATAACAATGCAATCCAATTCCAAAACCAAACCTGACCCAGCAACACTCAGAACTGCAATAAACAGAGCAATTGAGAGGAGACACAAACACGACACAGAACAAACCAAAAGTAGTGAAACAAAAATTTATTTTATCAACAACAGTATCAATATTAATTATAATTTCAGCGTAGCAGTGATTCAAAAATCCCTCATTGACATTATCATTAGACATTTATAAAAATAACAAAAAATAACAATAATGTCACAGTGGCTTACACTTGCATTGCATCTCATAAGCTTGACAACACACTGTGTCCAATGTTTCCACAAAGATAAAATAAGTCATATTTTTGGTTCGTTTAATATTCAAAACAAATTAACATTATTGCAATCAGTTAATAAAACATTGTACTTTACAATTATTGAAGCTTTTTTTTTTTTTAACTCTACTACTTGTCACACCTATGGATCTTGTTTTGTCATGTTATGTTTTTGTTTTTGGACTCTTGTTTCCCGTTTTACACTTCCTGGTTTTGTTTATCCATAGTAACCCATTAGTTTCCACCTGGTCTCCAAGTCACGCCCAGCCCTCAGTCCCACACCTGTTTCTAATCATCATAGCTGCTATTTATATCATTCTGTTTCTGTCCTCGTCCTGTGAACTTTGCTATTTGCATTCTGCTTCATGCCTTCACGCACCCTCAATTACCTTGGTATCCATGCCCCTTGTACCTGTCACAGTAAGTTTTTTTTGTGTAAGTTATTTACAGTTTTGCCACAGTGCAAGTTTAAGTTAGTTCATTGTCTTTCATGCCATCGAGCAGTTGTTTTGTTTTCCTGATTGTATTTTTGTAGCCACGTTTTATACCTCTTTGTGAGCGCCCTTAGTTTGTTTATTTTTGTGTTTAGAATTCCAAATAAACATGTGCCTTAATTCACGCCTGGCTCGTCCTGTAATCCCGCTGCGTCGAAGGAGCACACTCAATCCTAGTCCAAACCTGACACTACTATGCTAGCATGTCAGCAGACTGGGGTAGATCCTGCTGAAATCCTATGTATTGAATGAATACAGAATCCTTTTGAATCGAAAAAATATCGTTTTTGAATCGAGAATCGAATCGAATCGAAAAAATCAATATATTATCGAATCGTGACCCCAAGAATCGATATTGAATCCAATTGTGGAACACCCAAAGATTCACAGCCCTAATATATAGGTAAAACGTACCAAATAAATGAACTGAACTGACCTGAACTGAATGTTCATTGCTTTGCTAATGAACTTGTATCTAGGTCTGTTTTGCGTATGCAAATAAGTAAATGTGAAATGCATAAATTAGAAAACAAATTAGCATTTCTGCATTAGCAGATGCAGTCAACTTTGTATACAGTTGCTTAGAAATACTTACATTGGCCAGAGATGTTATTTGGAGGGTTGTATTTAACGTGCTGAAAAAAGTAGCACTTGTAAAAGCTGTTAAATCTTTTAATTCCACACACGTACAGGCTGTCTACCCTGAGGCGTAGTTCATGATGCTCATTTGAAACGATAATCTCTAATAACTAAAAAAAAAAGTGTGGCAGCACAATCCATAATTTTAACTGCACAAACCAGGAAAAACCACACGGACGAACGAGACCATTGTGGTATGTTATGAACACAAATTAGACCGTATCATGTTAAAAATAATTTCTGGTTGACTGGTGGTGATGTCATTTCCAGACATCCATCCATCCATTTTCTACCGCTTATTCCCTTTCGGGGTCGCGGGGGGCGCTGGCGCCTATCTCAGCTACAATCGGGCGGAAGGCGGGGTACACCCTGGACAAGTCGCCACCTCATCGCAGGGCCAACACAGATAGACAGACAACATTCACACACTAGGGCCAATTTAGTGTTGCCAATCAACCTATCCCCAGGTGCATGTCTTTGGAAGTGGGAGGAAGCCGGAGTACCCGGAGGGAACCCACGCATTCACGGGGAGAACATGCAAACTCCACACAGAAAGATCCTGAGCCTGGATTTGAACCCAGGACTGCAGGACCTTCGTATTGTGAGGCAGACGCACTAACCCCTCTGCCACCGTGAAGCCCCATTTCCAGACACGTCAATCTGTAAAAACTCAAAAAGCGTAAAAACACAATCGATTATTTCACTTTCACAAACCATCAAAAACGAATAAGACCGGTTTAGTACAAAACCCAAAACCAGTGAAATTGGCACCTGGTGTTAATGATAAATAAAAACAGAATGCAATGATTTGCAAATCCTTTTCAACCTATACTCAAATGAATAGACTGCAAAGACAAGATATTTAATGTTCGAACTGGTAAACTGTTATTTTTTGCAAATTTTAGCTCACGTGGAATTTTATGCCTGCAACATGTTTGAAAAAAGCTGGCACAAGTGACAAAAAAAGAAGAATGCTCATCAAACACTTATTGAGAACATCCCACAAGTAAACGGGCTAATTGGGAACAGGTGGGTGCCATAAAAGCAGCTTCCATGAAATGCTCAGTCATTCACAAACAAGGATGGGGCGAGGGTCACCACTTTGTGAACAAATGCAAGAGCAAATAGTCGAACAGTTAATGAACAACATTTCTCAACGAGCTTTTGCATGGAATTTAGGGATTTCCCCATCTACGGTCCGTAATATTATCAAAAGGTTTAGAGAATTTGGAGAAATCACTGCACGTAAGCGATGATATTACGGACCTTCGATCCCACAGGCGGTACTGCGTCAAAAAGCAACATCAGTGTTTAAAGGATATCACCACACGGGCTCAAGAACACTTCAGGAATCCACTGTCAGTAACTACAGTTGGTCGCTACATCTGTAAGTGCAAGTTAAAACTCCGCTATGCAAAGCCAAAGCCATTTATCAACAACACCCAATGTCAACTTCTTTGCAATGTGTTGCTACCATTAAATTTTAAGTTATTGATTATTTGCACAAAAAAAAAAAAGTTTCTCAGTTCAGTTAAATATATTGTCTTTGCAGTCTATTTAATTGAATATAGGTTGAAAAGGATTTGCAAATCATTGTATATTGTTTTTGTTTATCATTTACACAATGTGTATAATTTGGAAGACAAATTAGACTATTTTGGGCATAAAATTATACCAGTTGGCTGGTGATATCATTTCCAAAAACAATATTCTGTAATATCTCCAAAAGTATAGCAGCAAAAACGATCATTTTAACTGCACACACCAGCACAAACGTAGCACAAACAAATCTGACTATTTTAACAGAGTTTTGTGCAGTGTTGTGTGTGCGGGGGTTGGGAGGCAGTTTCACGATGACCTCACTTCCGGAAAATTCTGGACGTTAATGACTCGAAAACGAAAGCATCCCAATCGATATTTTTCACTGTACAAACGAGCACAATTTAGCACGAACGAATGAGACACGTTTGGGGAGATGTTGACGTAGTCGGGGGACTTTTTAAGAATAATAACCAAATAATAACATAAAAACCATAAAACGCTAACAACCTAAAAACTATGATTGTTGGATAAAAAAAAAATCCTAGCACAAACTAATGAAACTATTTTGGTTTAATTTAGACTTAATTTGGAGAATGTGGTGGCCTGGCTAACCTTTGATTGACCTGTAAAATAAATGTTAATAACTCCGAAAGGAAAGCAACACAAACAACCATTTTAATGACACAAACCCCGACCCATCAGGAGCAAGGTTGAAGTGTCTTGCTCAAGGACACGACGGACGTGAAGAGGTTGGTAGAAAGTGGGGATCGAACCAGGAACCCTCAGGTTGCTGGCACGGTCACTCTCCCAACCGCGCCACGCCGTCCCCAGAGACAAGGCGGTGGAGGTGGGTTGGTTCCATCCATTTTCTACCGCTTATTCCCTTTGGGGTCGCGGGGGGCGCTGGTGCTTATCTCAGCTACAATCGGGCGGAAGGCAGTGTACACCCCGGACAAGTCGCCACCTCATCTGATCAACTATAAAACGTTTTAGCAGCACAAACCTGCAGAATCGCAACATAAACAAATGAGGCAGGTTTGGGGAGCGTGACCGAGTATTTCCATGACTCTATGGAGCACAGGTGTCAAACTCAAGGCCTGGGGGGCCAGATCTGGCCCGCCACATCAATTTTTGTGGCCCCCGAAAAGGTGGAAATAATATTTGTTAATAAAGTACCTCTTATTTTCTTAATTAACGTATCACACAAATAAATGTACTGTGTGCAATTGCATATATTTACACTTTAATCATCTCTAATAATAAAGCAACATGTTATATACACATATGTGCATTTCAAAACAATGTTTTTGTTCCAATGAAGATAAATATTTAAAAATCTGCTGGAGTTTTTAATCCAACAAATTGATCATGCACAAATTTTAAAACTTTGTTTCACAGTCAAATCCACTTTCGTACTGTTATTTAATACAGAGTAACAATGCATTATAAAAACACAACAACTGTAGATTTTACAGTGTAAAAAACTAGCATGGATTTTTTCGTTAAAAAAAACAGTGGTACCGTTTTTCCATTCCATTTAATTTAATTCCATTTATTTATTTATTTTATATGCTGTTGAAAAAAAATTACTTAGCTGCCAGATTTTAACAGTACAATCTAAAGATGTGGTTTTGTACAGTCTACATAAAGACATGATAATCAAATACATAGACAATTATACACATGTTTTATATATACTGCCAGACATGGACTTGGACTTGGATTGTTTCTTCTTTGCAAAGGATAGTTGGCACGAGCCAGACGTGAATGTGAGTACATGTTGATTTATTACTAAACGAAACAAAGTACAACAAAGGGCGCGCACACGGGTGGAAAACAAACTTGGCTAATGAAAAAACAAATGACTAGCACAAAGGCTGCAGACTATAAACGTGAAACACAAAAACTTGCACTGTGGCATAAATGACTAAACTTACGTGGCGTGGAAAAAACGAACAGCATCGGTATGGCATGAAGGAGTTGAGGGATAGGTAGGCGGGTGGAAATGTGGGAAGTTGCCGGACTGACTACCTGGTAACTGTGGCTTAAATAATAACTGTGATCATCACTAACAGGTGTGAGGGCTGAGGACAGGGGCGTGACTTGAGGGCAAGGTGAAAATCAGTGAGTTGGCATGGAGACGAAAACAAACCAGGAAGTGCAAAACAGAACTGAGTGTCCAAAAAACAAAACATAACATGACCAAAACAAAACATGATCCATAGGCGTGACATATACACATTTATATTCACACTGTATATTATTCACTGTTAAAAGCGGCCCTCAATGAAAACAAGTTTGACAAGCCTGCTATAGTAAATACAATCATCTACAGTAGAACCCACTCAAGGCTACAATTTTGGGAGAAACGAGTGTAATGGTGACTATGTGGGTGTTATTTCATGTTTAGAGAGCTCTAACGATGTTGAAAACAACATATTCATAGCCCATAGTCATTTGGAAGCAGTTATGCTCTAACTATGAATATGTTCATTCATCCATCCATTTCCTACCGCTTGTCCCTCTCGCCAGGGAGCTGGAGCCTATCCCAGCTGCATTCAGGCGGAAGGCGGGGTACACCCTGGAAAAGTCGCCACCTCATTACAGGGTGAACACAGACAACAACTTTACAAGGTCTGCTGTCATTGGGATACCGACTGCTAGGATTCTCAGATACAAAACCCAAAACCGGTGAAGTTGGCACATTGTATAAATGGTAAATAAAAACAGAATACAATGATTTGCAAATCCTTTTAAACCTATATTCAATTGAATAGACTGCAAAGACAAGTTACTTAATGTTCGAACTGGTAAACTTTAGTTATTTTGTGCATATATTAGCTCATTTGGTATTTGATGCCTGCAAAGTGTCACAAGTGGCAAAAAAGACTGAGAAAGTTGAGGAATGCTCATCAAACACTTATTTGGAACATCGCACAGGTGAACAGGTTAATTGGGAACAGGTGGGTGCCATGATTGGCTATAAAAGCAGCTTACATTGAATGTTCAGTCATTCACAAACAAGAATGGGGCGAGGGTGAACAAATGCGTGAGCAAATTGTCCAACAGTTTAAGAACAACATTTATCAATGAGCTATCGCTAGGAATTTGGGGATTTCACCATTAATGGTCCGAAATATCATCAAAAGGTTCAGAGAATTTGGAGAAATCACTGCACATAAGCGATTATATTACGGACCTTCTATCCCTCAGGTGGTACTGCATCAAAAAGCGACATCAGTGTGTAAAGGATATCACTCCATGGGCTCAGGAACTCTTCATAAAACCACTGTCAGTAATTACATTTTGTCGATGCATCTGTAAGTGCAAGTTAAAACTGTACTATGCAAAGCGAAATCCATTTATCAACAACACCCAGAAACACCGCCGGCTTCGCTAGGCTCAAGCTCATCTAAGATGGACTGATGCAAAGTGTAAAAGTGTTCTGTGGTCTGACGAGTCCACATTTCAATTTGTTTTTGGAAACTGTGGACGTCGTCTCCTCCGGAACAAAGAGGAAAAAAAAACATACGGACGGGTATAGGCGTAAAGTTCAAAAGCCAGCATCTGTGAGGGTATTGGGGTGTATTAGTACCCAAGGCATGGGTAACTTACACATCTGTGAAGGCACCAATAATGCTGAAAGGTACATACAGGTTTTGGAACAACATATGTTGCCATCCAAGGAACGCTATCATGGGACGCCCCTGCTTATTTCAGCAAGATAATACCAAGCCACATGTTAGACCTGTCTCCCATTGAAAATTTGTGGCACATTATGAAGCCTAAAATACCACAACAGAGACCCTTTACTGTGGAACAACTTAAGCTGTACATTAAGAAAGAATAGGAAAAAATTGCACCTGAAAAGCTTCAAAAATTGGTCTCCTCAATTCTCAAAGGTTTACTAAGAGTTGTTAAAAGGAAAGGCCATGTATCAGTGGTAAAAATGTCCCTGTGCCAACTTTTTTGCAGTGTGTTGCTGCCATTAAATTGGAAGTTAACAATTATTTGCACAAATTCTATCAGACTTTAGAGACAAGCATTTCCAAAAAGGTCAAATGACACACACCCGTTCATAAAAGCATTTTCCAGAAACAGACACGCACACACACACCTGCCTCCATAGCAACAGTAATTTCCTATTTCCATCTCCTTTCTGAGGAATCAATAAATCACAGTCAGGACAGGAGCATCTCCATTCAAGCTCCTGATGGGGATGATAGTTGTGTTATGAGGCGTCCTGCTGCGTGATGGAAATTCACACACACGCTGCGCCGTGTAAAATTAATCGAACCCGAATAGATTCCGTCTCTCATACTTAAACACTACATCAGTGGCTCGATATCACAGTTTTTCCGCTGATGGGATTTGCCACCTTCTCCCCTCTTTATGAGTGTTGAGGGAAGCCAGCTGGACAGTGAAATATCATATGCAAGGGAGTCAGTCCAAACTTTTAGTTGAAATCTCGCCGGAAATCGTGTTTACATTTCTTGATAGATTATACATCCCTGCCCGGACATTCTCGGAAGCAAAGAAAAAGCACTAATATTTAAACCTCGCCTGGTTCTACCGCCCCCACAAACAACATGATTCATGTCGACTCTTTCTCCCTTAGTAAGTAAACAAAAGTTCCGGCTGTCTCCGAAGCTTCAACCTTCGCCATGGTTACCTTCCTCACAAGCATTAAAGTTAAAATGATTGATGAAACTACGGCTGGGCGATATTACCTTTTATTAATATGTCAATATTTTTAGGCCATGTCACGATACACGATATATATCTCCATATTTTGCTTTAGCCTTGAATGAACACTTGATGCATACCGTCTTTCCTTGAATAGCCACCGGGCATGTAATATGCGCCTGCCTTGAATCACTGCCGGGTCAAACTCGCTCCCCAAATTTATTAGCGCATGCTTAGTTTTACCGCCGGGTCAAATTCGTGACGTCACAAGTGACGCTTCCCCTGTCGTCATTTTCAAAATGATGGTTGTGATATAAACAACTTTAACACTCTTACTAATATGTGCCACACTCTGTGAACCCACACCAAACATATTTCGGGCGAACATCGGCTCTGTAACACATTATAAACGCAACATAAGAATTACCCACAATACCATGTATCCATGACTCTTGGCTATATTATACACCCCGCTAGCGCCAACCACCCCCCCACCCCCCTGTGTGCGTGGGTTGAGGTGGGGGTGGGGGGTATAATATAGCCAAGAGTCATGGATGGAGGGCATTGTGGGTAATTCTTATGTTGCGTTTATAATGTGTTACAGAGCCGATGTTCTCCGGAAATGTGTTTGGTGTGGGTTCACACAGTGTGGCACATATTAGTAAGAGTGTTAAAGTTGTTTATATCATCAGTGTAAAAGTTATGGCTGTTGACCAAGTATACATTGCAATCTCGTAGGAGAAGCAGCGAAATGCATGCGTCTGGCCGCACGCAGATAGCGTTGTGTAAAGGCGGTCGCGATGTTGTAGAGCAGTGGTCCCCAACCACCGGCCGCAAAATAATTGTTTGTTTGTTTTCTGTTTTTTTATCACACTCAATTTTTACTGCATGCCATTGGTAAGCGCAGGAGTGAGAAGAAGTTTTAAATTAATTAGCGCCCCGGCGGCTATTCAAGGAAATTCGGTATGTCAAATTTTGTGGTCACGTTCTGTTTGGTTTTGGACTCTGTGACGGACTCAAGCCATCGTGCGGGTTCCATGGACTACCAAGGAAGGACATTGCTCGCAGGTGTAGACTACTTTATTTTTAAAATACACTTTAGTGCAGATCGGGTCGCTTTTCCGCTCCTTCCTTCTCCACTGTTCGCTCTTTGGTCCACTTTTTCAGTCGGCCGCGTCTTCGTCCGCCTCTTGCTCTCCGTCTCTCATGCGCTTCATGTGCTGCGGGCTCTCCAACTCCTTCTGCCCCGTTCTCTCCTCCTTTTCCCCTTTTATACATCGTTAGGAGATACATTAATTGTGTCCAGGTGCGTGATCCACGCACCTGATCTCGCTTGTGGCGTCGCTCCTGGCACACCCCGCCTCGCCGCTCGCTCGCATTCTCTGCCTCCTCTGCCTACTCCAGCGTGCCCTGCCGCTCTGTCGGACCGCCGGCTCCGCCTCTCCACAGACTCATTGTGCACTCTTGTTTTTGTCACCATGACAACTCATTAGTTTCACCTGTTATGTGTTCACGACTCACGCACCTAATTCAGTTGGACTCATGCATCTGTTAGTCACCACAGCACTATTTAAGCCTGCAGTGGCCAGGCAGTCAGCCTGGTGACATCACCCTAAACACACCCTTGTTATTCATGCTGATGATCCATGCTCTTTGTTCATTCCAAGTACGTTTTCGTTAGTCATGCAATAGTTTGCAAGTTTTGTTTTATGTCCAGAATTTAGCGTTACAGTGATAGTTTTTGGTGTCATAGCCAAGTTTTGTACCTCCGCTGAGTGCGCATCTTGTTTATACACTTTGTTTTTGGTTTGGTACTTTTGAGTGATTAATTAAAAGATGTCAGTACCTTCACGTCGATTTGCACCACGGAAAACAAACCGCACCAATGTCCACGTCATGACAGCATATCATCACAGCAGTACAATGATGCGATGTGTTTACATTAAAAAATTCCTGTTCATACTTCATTAATATATGCTTATTTTAAACTTTCATGCAGAGAAGGAAATCACAACTAAGTCAATTTACCAAAAGTGTATTTCTTAAAAAATTATAAAACAGTGACACAAACATTCATGTCATTTCTAAAACAAAGTACAAGATTGTCAGAGACATTTTAAAACAAGCTATGAGTGCACTTTTGTGCATGATGTCACTAAGATGACGAATCAAAACAACAATAAATTAAATTGCACTTTCTGTACAGAACGCCACGACAATAGTTTAAAACAAACATAGTGCACTTTTGTGCATGATGTCACACAAAATATTTCAATAAGTGTCAAATAAAAAAATAGCTGCATAATAGAAAATCAAATAGTGTATGTTCTTCGCTATGTGGTAGGTCCATGCGGACGTTATTTCCTTAAGGTTGTTGACTATTATTTTCATACGGTGTTGATCTGGAAATAGTTGCTTTGGCATTTTGTTGTTGTGGCACCGAACAGAGATGTTGACATGCAGAGTTTCAAGCACTCCTAATTCTCTAGCGCAGGTGTAGGGAACCTATATATATATATGTATATATATATATATATATATATATATATATATATATATATATATATATATATATATATATATATATATATATATATATATATATATACATACAGTGGGGCAAAAAAGTATTTAGTTCTCCCACTTAAAATGATGACAGAGGTCTGTAATTTTCATCATAGGTACACTTCAACTGTGAGAGACAGAATGTGAAAAAAATCCAGGAATTCACATTGTATGAATTTTAAGGAATTTACTTGTAAATTATGGTGGAAAATAAGTATTTGGTCAACCATTCAAAGCTCTCACTGATGGAAGGAGGTTTTGGCTCAAAATCTCACGATACATGGCCCCATTCTTTCTTTCCTTAACACGGATCAATCGTCCCTTAGCAGAAAAACAGCCCCAAAGCATGATGTTTCCACCCCCATGCTTCACAGTAGGTATGGTGTTCTTGGGATGCAACTCAGTATTCTTCTTCCTCCAAACAGGACGAGTTGAGTTTATACCAAAAAGTTCTATTTTGGTTTCATCTGACCACATGACATTCTCCCAATCCTCTGCTGTATCATCCATGTATCTATTTTGGTATAAACTCAACCCGTCGTGTTTGGAGGAACAAGAATCCTGAGTTGCATCCCGAGAACACCATACCTACTGTGAAGCATGGGGGTGGAAACATCATGCTTTGGGGCTGTTTTTCTGCTAAGGGGACAGGACGATTGATCCGTGTTAAGGAAAAAATGAATGGGGCCATGTATCGTGAGATTTTGAGTCAAAACCTCCTTCTATCGGTGAGAGCTTTGAATAGTTGACCAAATACCTATTTTCCACTATAATTTACAAATAAATTCTTTAAAATTCCTACAATGTGAATTCCTGGATTTTTTTTCTCACATTCTGTCTCTCACAGTTGAAGTGTACCTATGATGAAAATTACAGACCTCTGTCATCATTTAAAGTGGGAGAACTTGCACAATCGGTGGCTGACTAAATAATTTTTTGGCCCACTGTACATAAATATATATATACATACCACATAAGATTACCTGGATAGTGGAAGTTTGTGGCCATAAACTGAGAAATTGGTCAACTTTGACATTCAAATGTGAGATATAGCGAGAAATACATGAAAAGGCCCTCGTTAGCACCCACCTTTTATAATTAATTCTACATTCAACCAGGAAGATTTGAACACCACCCCCCCCCCTTTTATAATTAATTCTACATTCAACCAGGAAGATGTGAACACCCCCCCCCCCCCCCCCACCACCCCCACGGATCGCCTTACCCGGAACATGGTATCTGGGTATATAGATGGTCGGCCCTGCCTGTATTCTGGAGACATGCAGCTTTGAGACAGAACCTCATGCAAAAGTTTGTTAGCAAGTTAGCAAAGAACAGAAGAGGACCCATTGTGCTAACTTAACAATATCGGTCAAATTGCAACTTACCAATTGTTATAGACATGATAAAAAGAAATAAGGTCTTACGTTCAGGGTTGTCCTATTTTCGGATCAATGGACAGATAAACGAAGAGAACAATATTGCCAACCTTTTAACACGTTTTCTCTTTTGTTTTCCAGATGAAACCAGGCGAGATTGTTCGAATCAATGGACTAGACAGAGTATAACCTTTTGATTGCTACCTGATCAGAACCTATTTATCCACACTCTTGGGCCCCACTGCTGTGTTTACCAGCATGGGACTGGATTGATAGGCTCCGAGGATGGAATCTGCTGTGTCCCTCTCCACGGTCCATCTACACCTTAACACAAACATTTACGACAACGACAGCAGCCTCTGCACGGGCCGAGGCGTCCACCCGCATTACCCCAACGCTGTCCACGGCAGACCCCACAGCGCCCTGCTGGGTATCTCTCTGGGCTTCCTCTCCCTGCTCACCATCTTAATGAACATGCTGGTTCTTTACGCTGTAAAGAAAGAGAAAAGCTTACACACGGTGGGGAACCTCTACGTTGTTAGTTTATCTGTGGCCGATTTGATCGTCGGCACCACGGTGATGCCGCTAAATCTGGTGTACCTGCTGGAGGACGAGTGGAAGCTGGGCAGGGCCGTCTGTCAGTTTTGGCTGATTATGGATTATGTCGCCAGCACCGCGTCAATTTTCAGTTTGTTTATTCTCTGTTTGGATCGGTACCGCTCTGTAAGACAGCCGCTCAAATACCTAAAGTATCGAACACGGGGGAAAGCGAGCATGATGATATCTGGGGCCTGGTTGCTGTCGATGACGTGGATTGTTCCTATTTTGGGATGGAGGTCTTTCACCCGTGTAGAACTGAAACCCGAGGAGGAAAACAAGTGCGACACGGATTTCCGCTTCGTCACGTGGTTCAAAGTTATTACAGCGGTCTTGAATTTTTACGTACCTTCAGTTTTGATGCTTTGGTTTTACACTCACATCTACTTGGCAGTGAGGCAACACCTCAAAGACCGAGAGAGGATCATCCATCCGGTGGATTCATTCGTGGAAAATGTGAACGGGCAGAATGCTCAGACATTAAATGCCTCCAAGTCGCCCGAAATGGAATGTGCGGCTCCGATAAAACTGTTAAAAAGGCAGCTTGACCAGAAGCTTCTAGACCAGACGTACTCCCTGGAGGAGTTTGAGAAGGCCAAAAGTGCCCTTTCCAGATCTCACAGAAAAATCGGTGCTCAATGTCCGGAGCCGACAAACCATCTCGCAATGTCGACCAAACCAGGAAAGGGCTCCTTATCCTCTGAGGAGAAGAACCAAGAAGCTGTTCCTCTCAGTCCACCTTCCTTACCAGCAGAAAATGTAATTTCAGAAACGAACAATGAATCGTCTTTGAATGAATGCTACGTCACAGTGCCAAACTCGGTTGTTGGCGTCTGCGACGTCAATCAGGTGCAGAGGTATACATCCGTGGCCTACAACGCCTACGACCCCAGTCAAACTGTACTGTGGTCCGCCTCCGCCGACAACCTGGACGAGCCAAACGAGGTGACTCTGAGACAAACCTGGCAACGCTTCGTGGAACACTCCAGAGAAAGGCTTCAAAGTCTGAGGATCCACAAGGAGCATAAGGCAGCCAGGCAGTTGGGCTTCATCATCGCAGCGTTCCTGCTGTGTTGGATTCCGTACTTCATAGCCTTCATGGTGATGGCGTTCTGCAGGGAGTGCGTGCACCACGACCTCCACATGTTCACCATATGGCTCGGCTACTTCAACTCCACCCTCAACCCTTTCATATACCCGCTCTGTAATAGGAATTTTAAACGAGTCTTCAAGAATATTCTGCACATTAACTTGTGACAGTGGTTTCAGCATATCTGCTAAGTTCCTGTCTTGAGACTTTTATACCCTTTTTGGGAAAAGGGTGTCACCCGCAGCTATCTGCTAGTGTCTGACGGCACATTCTAGCAACACATTTGAACAAAAACACTATCAAATAACAAAAAGACTCAACCTAACATGGAGAAGTTCAGGATGGGCCATTCCACAAAATCGGTGCCATTTACCTGTTGTAACTCACTTAAAATAATGTATTTTTTAAATCTGCTACATTGAACTACTCCAAAACGTGTATTGGCCCATTCAAGGCAACTTTATTTCATTTCTCTACAAGGTTTCTAAGCCAAAGATAACTAATTCGAGTAACATGAGTGAGAGTTTTTACTAGAGAATTAGTATGTTAAAACTTTGGGCCTGATTTACTAAAGGTTTGCGTGTACTAGGGTTGTACGGTATACCGGTGTTAGTATAGTGCCGCGATACTAATGAATCATATTCTTTACTGTAAAGTACCGGTCTCCTCATTGCTGGTTTACAAGCAGAGGAGCATGTTCGGCAGCGCACAACCACGGAGTACTTACTAGCAGAGACAATGTGTAGACAGAAAAAGGAGAACGGACGCATTTTGGCTTAAAAACTAACGATAAAGGTGAAGTTATAACACTGAAACGCTCTCAGGAAGAGGTGCTTTAAGTTATACGGCTAGAGTTCAGCCGCAGTCGGAAGTTTTTTGGCTACATCGAAATCACTAATCCTCGCCTCCATGGCGACAGATAAAGTAAGTTTCTTACAAGAATCATCCCTGCAGGACGAGGGATAGCTAAACATGCTTCACTACACACCGTAGCTCACCGGCATCACAATGTAAACAAACGCCATTGATGGATCTGGAACTAACATCCGCTGTAAAGATACCAAGTATAGGAGCGTATCTAGTCCATACTACTATGATTACATCGATATTTTTTGGCATCACATCTTCTTTTGTTTTTTATTTAGTTATTCATATTATGTTGTGGCGACTTGTCCAGGGTGTACCCTGCCTTCCGCCCGATTGTAGCTGAGATAGGCGCCAGCGCCCCCTGCGAGCCCGAAAGGGAATAAGCGGTAGAAAATGGATGGATGGGATGGATGTTTATAAACTCAGGAAATACGTCCGTGAACACATGAGGACTTTGAATATGACCAATGTATGATCCTGTAACTACTTGGAATCGGATTGATGCCCAAATTGGTGGTATCATCCAAAACTAATGTATAGTATCAAACAACAGAAAAATAAATAATTATTACATTTTAACAAAAGTGTAGATAGAGCATATTAAAAGAGAACGTAAGCAGATATTAACAGTAAATGAACAAGTAGATTAATAATTCATTTTCTACCACTTGTTCTTAATAATTTTAACAAAATAATAGAACGGAAAATGACACAATATGTTACTGTATATGTCAGCAGCTAAATTAGGAGCCTTTGCTTGCTTACTTACTACTAAAACACAAGTTGTCTTGTATGTTCACTACTTTATTGAAGGAAAAACTCGGAATAAGAAACATTTTTAAAGTACCCTAACAACATTTATGTTAAAATAAAGCTAATAATGCAATTTTTTGTGATCCCCTTTATTCAGATAAGTATCGAAAAGAGGGTATTTGTATCGGGACAACACTAGCGTGTACTAAAACACGTGCAAACTCCACAGCCCACGCAAAACTAATCTAATAAACTTCTGCAAGGTGGACTCCGCCTGTTGTGTGTTCAAAATATAAAGAACGCAATTCATTTTGCTTCTTGTATTCATTAACATGCGAAACCTTTGATCTTTAGAACGCCCACAACACTGGGAGGTGAAAATGCAAACATATTAAACAGCACACGCAATGTGATTAATCACCACTCAGCACTATTTCGCGTTTTATTTGCCATGTCTAAAAAATACGTGCAACCTGACAGTTACGCAGGATCGGTGCAAAAGAAAACCCTCCGTCCTACATGTGTGTCAACACTCAACCAATTTGGACTGTAAGAATAACATAAATATTAGACATATTGTCTATTCAGCAACATCCTTTTATAATTGTAAAGCTGCTGGATGACTTTAGGGGCTGATGAAAACCAATTCAATTGATGGGTTTTGGTGTTTGCTGGCGTTTTCTTTTTTTTTTTAATTATCTTTTATATATATATATATATATATATATATATATATATATATATATATATATATATATATATATATATATATATATATATATATAATGTATATTATATACATATTGGGAAAACAAATAACTTCTTGCAATATGCATGTTTCTTCCATATGGTTCTTCACATTTGCAGTCAGTGCCGCGGACTGGAAAAAAAAAAAAGTGGGGGGGTTCCATTGTAGATGCACCGCAGGAGTTAGGACCACTGGGTTCTAAAAGGCCCATAAAAAGAGGTACATGTCAGCTGCCTGTTTAAAAACACAGCAAAATTTGCATGATGAAATAAATGAATTATCAAGTGTAAAAACCCTGTTTGTACACGCAAAATCGTTATTTAAATAAGGCGAACTTCACCAGTTATGAATAGCACTCACAGTTTAGCCCCTGCTATGTGGAACTCAGTGAATCAGGCCCTAAGTAGACTAAGTGGAATGACCCTGGTTTTAATAATAACAAAAAAATATAATAATAATGTGAATTGTCCCCCATGACACAATACAAATACAGAGAGTATTTTCTTTAGAGGGGCCCCGTCCTACATTTGTATCTTTTCAGACTTTTGTAATTAAATGTTGCACTGTTGATCTACATCACCCGGAAGTGTCACATCATGTGTTTTAAGTAGAGATGTCCGATAATAGCTTTTTTGCCGATATTCCGATATTGTCCAACTCTTAATTACCGATTCCGATATCAACCGATACCGATGTATACAGTCGTGGAATCAACACGTTATTATGCCGAATTTTGTTGTGATGCCCCGCCGGATGCATTAAACAATGTAACAAGGTTTTCCAAAATAAATTACCTCAAGTTATGGAAAGAAATGGCATATTTATTATTGAAATTACAAAGTGCATTATTTTTTTCAACATGCCTCAAAACAGCAGCTTGGAATTTGGGACATGCTCTACCTGAGAGAGCATGAGGAGGTTGAGGTGGGGGTTGTAGAGTTAATGCTGCAAGGGTGGGCATTTGTTCTGTTGTGTTTATGTTGTGTTACGCTGCGGATGTTCTCCCGAAATGTGTTTGTCGTTCTTGTTTGGCGTGGGTTCACAGTGTGGCGCATATTTGTAACAGTGTTAAAGTTGTTTATACGGCCACCCTCAGTGTGACCTGTATGGCTGTATGACCTGTATCACCTGTATCACTTGTGTGTGTGTGAAAAGCCGCACATATTATGCGACTGGGCCGGCATTTTAAAAAATCATACATTTTACTTATTGAAACCGATACCGATAATTTCCCATATTACATTTTAAAGCATTTATCGGCCGATAATATCGGACATCTCTAGTTTTAAGGTATACTTTGAGTTCCATTTTTTTTTATTTCTCACACCACATCTGAAGAAAAATCCCATGTCTGGAAACTTGCCGCTTCTCCAGCATTAACTACCATTTCTCACATTCACTTGAATATGGCAGCTGGAATGTGTTGTTTTTTGGGGGTTTTTGCATGCAAGAATTGTGTGTCTAAACTGGTAAAATGCAGCTGTGTATATACATTTTTTTCTTCTGTGGAGCTACAGACATACCTCACGGCATACCCCACCTCAGCTCTCGCCACCAGACCGATGTTTTTGTACACAAGGAACAGTCCAACGCCGGATTATCTCATAATTATTCAATTATATTTAGCGGGACGTGTCTCCATGCGGCTCTGAGCGGATGAGTGGATGGCTGGGGTCGACTCCTGATGAATTGCATCAGTTTAGGTGTGGTCCGAGCATGTCAGCCTGGAGGAGAAGAATGCAGATTCACCCTGTAAACAACTTGAGATTCATTGAGTATTTTACAAAACCCAAAACCTGTGAAGTTGGCACGTTGTGTAATTTGTAAATAAAAACAGAATACAATGATTTGCAAATCCCTTTCAACTTATATTCAATTAAATAGACTGCAAAGACAAAATGTTTAATGTTCCAACTGAGAAACTATTTTTAATTTTTTGGGCAAATAATCATTTACTTGGAATTTAATGGCAGCAACACATTGCAAACCGGTGCAGAAATTTTAAATGCAAACCAACTTTAGATGGCTGCAAGACCTGCAATTTTGCCATCGGCTAGAGAAGACTGTCATTTAAGAGGTACTGTATGTAAATGACACGCCTTGACTGAACTTACCGTATTTTCCAGACCATTTTTATAAGGTGCACTGCTGATATGCGGGTCTAGTCAGGTCTTTTTTCATACAGCATTAAAGGAGTCATATTATGATTTTTTTTTCTAAAAAGAAAACACTTTTTTGTGGTCTACATCAGTGGTCCCCAACCACCGGGCCGCGGTGGTTGGGGACCACTCAGAAGAATTTTTTATTCATTTTTATAAAAAATAATAATAATAATATATATATTTTTTATTTTTGTTATTTTTTATTAAATCAAAATAAAAAACACAATATACACTTACAATTAGTGCACCAACCACAAAAAACTCCCTTGTCATGAAAAAGGGACGTTTTTGTCATGAAAAAAGAAAAAAAAAGAATCCCATCCCCCGGGCCGCGGGACAAATTATTAAGCGTTGACCGGTCCGCGGATACAAAACGTTTGGGGACCACTGGTCTACATAACATGTAATGGTGGTTCTTCGGTCAAAATCTTGCATAGATTATGTTTTACAGATCATCTTACAGTCACTTCAGGATGCGCCGTTTTGTGGGCGGTCTTATTTACGTGGCTCACTTTCCGCGGGGTCTTCGCCCCGTCATCGGTGTAGCGTGCAAGGACGAGAGTGGGAGAAGTGTCAAAAGATGGAGCTATCCGTTTTAATGACATTCTGACTTTACTTGAATCAATAACGGAGCCGCGTCTTCGCATCCGTGGCTCACTAATGCAACATCGCCGGAAATGTGTCCTGTGAAAAACCGTCCGACCAGAAACTCTCTAATAACTAAATTTCCTTCGGTGTATAATGTAAACTCATTACACCGGTAGTTTTTAGTGCTTCCATAGCGAGTCCCACTGACAGATATAAGTTGGAAATTTAAGCTACTTTGTATTAGAAATGGCAACAGTGGAGGATGAATGTCACATAACAAGAAGAAAAAGTAGAAGCTTATCGACTACGGCATCACCACGGACTACAGTGGCGGAGGTGCGCAAATTTTCAAGACTTATGCAGATCTCACATAACACATCAGCAGGTAACAGAGGGTGAGAAAAGTTGGTTTTGCATAGTATTGTGAAACAAAACGCCAGATAATATGTCTGCTAATAGGTGCTATGTTCTGGTCCTTGTACACACACCATAGTAATACTTGTATCTCTGACTACGGTAGCCGTGATGGGACAACAATCCATTAAGCGGTGCGGCTTGAAAGTTGTACTAAAACATTTTGACATTCTTTATTTTCAAAGGAACGTTTAGAGTTTTGGTGTTAAGTTAAAGTCAAAGTACTAATAATTGTCACACACACACTAGGTGTGGTGAAATTTGTCCTCTGCATTTGACCCATCCCTTTGTTCACCCTCTGGGAGATGAGGGGAGCAGAATCATTTTTGGGTAATTTAACCCCCAATTCCAACCTTTTTTTGAGTCATATTGCAGTCTACACATATCTCTTATGTGGGACTGCCATCTACTGGTCACACTTATCATTAAACCTTGTACCAAAAAAAAAAGCTTTGAGGTCGGTAAGCACAACCAGAATTATTCCGTACATTAGGTGCACCGGGTTATAAGGCGCACTGTCGATTTTTGAGAAAATGAAATAATTTAAGTGCACTTTATCGTTCAAAAAATACGGTACTTAAATATTTTGACCACGTGGCGCTTCGTCTCTAAAAGGAGTATGTATTTATTTTTTATCTTAAAGATCCCCCCCATATGAGCAGGCATGTTTTTTCCCCTGAAATAAAATCTGTTGTTTTCAGTTTGTCTACTGCTAACGTTAGCCGCCTAAATGCTATGTATGAAGCACACATAAAACATACCAGTTTAAAAATACCATAAAAACACCAACACGTGTCGGGTGCTGAAGCAAGAAAGGGGCGTTTGCTCATCTGAAGGCTGCTATCCAGACCATTCTCCATCTTTGGTTAGCTCACTGATCTGAAGTCCTTTAGAAATGGAGGAAATCTCAACTCATTGTTTTTCTTCCCCCTCAAAAGCAATAGATTGTGGCAGCTAATAATGCAACACATTTGCACCATGTTTTAAACTTGTCAAGTAGAAAAACCAGAACACCGCAGCAGTGTTCAGCTTGCAAACCATGTAAACACACTTCAGATACCTGCAAATCCCACAATGCATTGCAGGTTTTTTGTATTCCACTACATCACCTCTTCGAGCCCTATTGACCTACACGCACTGCATATGGGTTGTGGTCAACATGCTTTGAAAAACATGCTATTATACATGCAATGCAAATATCTTCAAAGTTGTACATATTACTTGACAAAGGGTTGATGCTTCGTGGACAATTAGTAGCTAAGCCATGTGTGATATGGCGTGAGTCATAGTTTCTATCCAATCTTCCTCTAGTCATCAGACTTTTCTATTAAGTATTTTTTTTCCCTACCAATACCAATGTTTTATAAATACAAATAGTGGCAGTCTTTCAAGGATTAAACAATACATAAACAATTTAAATATTCTAACTACTTTTTCTGATCCTTGAAAAAAGCATTTTCTAGATTTTCTTGCGACCAATCTTGCTTATATTTGACGGTCCCTCGAAGGTGTGACCCAAAATACACTATATTGCCAAAAGTATTTGGCCACCTGCCTTGACTCACATATGAACTTTAAGTTCCATCCCATTCCTAACCCCTGTGTTGTTCTATCGCAGGGGTGCCCATTAAGTCGATCGCGAGCTACCAGTCGACCGCGGGGGGTGTGTCAGTCGATCTCCAGCCAGGCTTTAAAAAAATAGACCTAAAAATTAGTGATCATCAATCTTCACCAAGACGTCACTTAAATGACATTCACGGTACCGGAGGGTCTTGTGAGATGACGCTGGCTGCTGCAAGATCGTTATTATGAAAATATCACCGAGAGGAAGGCGAGAAACACTTTTTATTTCAACAGACTCTCGCGCCGTACCTTCCGTCAAAACTCTAAAGGCCGACTGCACATTTCCTATCTTCACAATAAAAGCCCTGCTTCATGCTGCCTGCGCTAACTAAATACAGAGTCTCGGAAAACTGGCGTGCACAAGCGATCCCTCAGGAAGCTGGCTTGCACATCACTTGTGCACGCCAGCTTTCCGAGACTCTTATTTTGTTAGCGCAGGCAGCATGAAGCAGGGCTTTTATTGTGAAGATAGGAAATGTGCTGTCGGCCTTTAGAGTTTTGACGGAAGGGACGGCGCGAAAGTCTGTTGAAATAAAAAGTGTTTCTCGCCTTCCTCTCTGTCATTTTTTCATAATAATGAACTGGCAGCAGCCAGCGTCATCTCACAAGACCCTCGGGTGTCGTGAATGTCAATCAAGCAAGCTACGGAATTTGCCGCCAATGTTTTTCTTGTAAAGTGTATGGAAGCTGGATGAATTAGATGCCAAAAACCAACCACTTTCATGTGGTATTGTACAGAAAGGACAACTTTTTTTCTCCTCCATTTGAAAATGTGGGCGTTATCATCATTACTGTCTGATTCCAATCAATGCAAGTCGTCAGAATCAGGTAATACACAAACTTATATTCTTGTCTTTGTGAAAGAAAGACATCTATATGTGTTACACATGCTTGTATTATCATTAAACACATTTAACTTGTTTACAAAAATGTCTCTTTCATAAATAAATAAATATAAATGATATATATAAATGAGGTAGATCCCCTCGAGTTGGTCAATTGAAAAGTAGCTCGCCTGCAGAAAAAGTGTGGGCACCCCTGTTCTATCGGCTTCAGGTCAGGACTCTGTGCAGGCCAGTCAAGTTCATCTTTTTTGGACCTTGCTTGGTGCACTTGTGGACAGTCACGTTGGAATAGAAAGGGCCTCGCTCCAAACTGTTCCCGCAGGGTTGGGAGCATGGAATTGTTCAAAATGTTTTGGTATCCTGGAGCATTCAAAGTTCCTTTCACTGGAACTAAGGGGCCAAGCCCATCTCCTGAAAAACAACCCCACACCAAAATTCCTCCTCAACCAAATTTCACACTCAGCACAATGCAGTCCGAAATGTAGCGTTCTCCTGGCAACCTCCTAACCCAGACTGGTCCATCAGAATGCCAGATGAAAAAGCGTGATTCATCGCTCCAGAGAAGGCGTCGCCACTGCTCTAGAGTCCAGTGGCAACATGCTTTACACCACTGCATCCGACGCTTTGCGTTGGACTTGGTGATGTATGGCTTAGGTTCAGCTGCTCGGCCATGTAAACCCATTCCATGAAGCTCTCTGTGTACTGTACGTGGGCTAGAGATGCGCGGATAATCAATTATATCATCCACAACCGCATCACCAAAGTCGTCATCCACCCGCCGTCCACCCGAACAAACATTTTATTAGAACCGCAACCGCTGAAATACATCAGAGGTCGGCCACCTTTACCACTCACAGAGCTATTTAAACGCGTTTTACAGAGTAATGAAGACAATGGGAGCCTCTAACGTTCTCGTGAATATCCAATGGTGTTCATACTGATGACAAGAATAAGGGCGAGCTGTGAAGCCATTGCCTTTGACACCTTCAACAACATGTACAAACCGATCGTTAGTCCAGCAACATGTTGTGTGCAGCTTCCGCAATCACACGTACAAGATTGAAAGGCATACTGGGTGATACAGAGTACACTGATGGCTGTGATATAAACAATTGTAACACTCTTACTAATATGCGCCACGCTGTGAAGCCACACCAAACAAGATTGACAAACACATTTCGGGAGAACATCCTCACAGTAACACAACATAAACGCAACACAACAAATACCCAGAATCTTTTGTATCCGTGACACTTCCTGAATATATTTTACACCCCCGCGCCCCCAACACCGCCCACCTTACTATGGCTCTTTGAATGGTAAAGGATTCCGATCCCAGAACCATGTATATCAAATATTTCCAAATAGTTCAACCCCCACCCGCCCGAATCTAATTAAAATCTATTTTTTCGTCATGTCACCCGCGGTTTATGAGACCGCAAACCGCGCATCTCTAACGTGGGCTAATCGGAAGGTCACAATGAAGTTTGGAGCAACTGACCGTGCAGAAAGTCTTTGCACTATGCGCTTCAGCATCCGCTGACCCCTCTCTGTCAGTTTACGTGGCCTACCACTTGGTGGCTGAGTTGCTTTTGTTCCCAAAATCTTCCAATTTCTCATAACAAAGCCAAAAGTTGACTTTGGACTATTTAGAAGCGAGGAAATGTCACGACTGGATTTGTTGCACAGGTGGCATCCTGTGTCTTTCACAAATGTTTGTAGAAACAGTCTCCGTCCCAAAGTGCTGGATTTTATACACCCGGGACACTTGATTCTGATCATTTGGATGGGCGGCCTAATTCTTTTGGCATCATACCCCAAAATATAACAAGTCATGTGAAAAACTACTGAATATCTGTTTTTAAAAGATTGCTGACACAAAAGCGACTGAAGTAGCCATTGTTGTTTTGTTTTTTTTCCTCTATGTTTGGAAAAATAGGACAGTGGATAGGATGCACAGGATGCTGCAGGATCCACCCTCATTTTCTCACAGTTATTCTCAGATGAAAGCACTCGGATAGATCCTTGCTGCCTCTCCACATGCTTTACCTGCACGCGTTCAGGTCCATATGTCCAATTGATGCTCTGCAAATGCAAGTCCATCATGCACTTGAGACCGCGCGGTTTCAAGGATCACATTATCTGAAACATATTAGAACTCTTCTCGCAGCCTTATGTCGGTTCCCCTTTTCAGGCAATGTGTATTAAATTGAGTATATACATCTTTTGCATGTCCTTTGGGTGTTCTTTTGTGTCTGGCAGAATAATCACACTTTTGCCTTTAGATTATTCCCAGTCAATTACTCACATGCATAATGTAAATTAATTTTCTAAAAAGAGCCCACATTTTAACACAAATTTAATCAAAATCTCATGCAGGAAAAAATTGCATGTTTTACTTCAGAGGTGTTAAAGTCGCAGTTATGCTTGGCCCCAGGGGGCCGCTTCTAACAGTGAAGACTATTAATACACCATTTGTTAATGCATTTTATTAGTAGGTTTTTGAAAAACTAAAATGTAAAAAAGAAATATGCTAAGTTGCAATAATTTCACCTTAAAATGTTGCGTGTATTACCGTAAATGGAAAAACAGTACTGCTGTTTTTATAGTTGGAAAAAAAAAGAAAAAGGCATCTCAGTTGCCAGAATTTTACTTTAAAATTAAAAAAAAAAAAGTGTGTACAGTAAAATAACAAATGAACATTTTATGGTAAATTTCTGTAAAATTTAGTGTATATAACTGTAAATGGAAAAACAGTACTGCTGTTTTTATGGTTAAAAAAGAAAATAAAAAAAAAGGCAGCTCAGTTGCCAGAATTTTACTTTAAATTAAAAAAAAAAGTGTGTACAGTAAAAAAAACAAATGAACATTTTAAGGTAAATTTCTGTAAAATTTAGTGTATATAACTGTAAATGGAAAAACAGTAGTGCTGTTTTTATGGTAAAAAAAAAAAAGGCAGCTCAGTTGCCATCATTTTACTGTAAAATTCACATTTGCTTTTTTATACTGTCAATAAAATAATTTTTAAATTTACAGTAAAATGTTGGCACCTGAGCTGCTTTTTTTTTATTTTTTTATTTTTTTTCAACCATAAAAACAGCACTACTGTTTTTCCATTGTTAGTAATATATACTCAAATTTGAGGTGAAATTATTGCAACTTGGCATTTACAGTATTACACCGAACAATCTACAGTTAATGATTTGCGGTTAAAAAAAAAAAAAACTGGAAGCTCAGTGCCCAGAATTTTACTGTAAAATTTACTTGTGTTTTTTTTTGTGTGTAAACAAAAATTAATTCTACAGTAAAATGTTGGCACCTGAGCTGCCTTTTTTTTTTTTTCTTTTTACTATGAAAACAACAGTACTGTTTTTCGATTTACAGTAATATACACTTAATTTTGAGGTGAAATTATTGCAACTTGGCATTTGACATTTACAGTAATACACCAAAAATTATACAGTTGTTGATTTGCGGTTAAAAAAATAACTGGAAGCTCGGTTGCCAGAATTTTAACTGTAAATTTTTTTTTTTTTTACTGTAAATAAAAAAAATTCAATTTTACACTAACATTTTGGCACCTGAGCTGCCTTTTTTTCTCTCTATAAAAACAGCAGTACTGTTTTCCCATTTACAGTAATATACACAAAATTTTGAGGTGACATTATTGCAACTTGGCATTTGGCATTTACAGTAATCCACCGAAAAATCTACCGTTGTTGATTTGCGGTTAAAAAAATAACTGGAAGCTCAGTTGGCAGAATTTACTGTAAAATGTACATTTGTTTTTTAATGTAAATAAGAAAAGCTGCAATTTTACAGTAACATTTCAGCACCTGAGCTGCCTTTTTTTTTTTTTTACTATAAAAACAGCAGTACTCTTTTTCCATTTACAGTAATATACACTACATTTTGAGGTGAAATTATTGTAACTTGGCATTTACAGTAATACACCGAAACATTCACAGTTGTTGATCTGCGGTTAAAACAAACAAACTGCAAGCTCAGTTTCCAGAATTTTACTGTAAAATGTACTTTTGTTATTTTTACTGCAAATAACAAAAACAAAATTGTATGTAAAATTTTGGAACCTGAGTTGCCTTTTTTTTTATTATAAAAACAGCAGTACTGTTTTTTCCATTTAGAGTAAAATACATGAAATTTTGAGGTGAAATTATTGCAACTTGGCATTTGGCATTTACAGTAATACACCGAAAAATCTACAGTTGTTGATATGCGGTAAAAAAAAAAAATGGAAGCTCAGTTGCCAGAATTTTACTGTAAAATGTACATTTGGTTTTTTTTATTGTTAATAGAAAAAAATGCAATTTTACAGTAATATTTTGGCACCTGAGCTGCCTTTTTTTAAACCATAAAAACAGCAGTACTATTTTTCCATTTACAGTAACATACACAAAATTTTGAGGTGACATTATTGCAACTTGGCATTTGGCATTTACAGTAATCCACCAAAAAATCTACCGTTGTTGATTTGCGGTTAAAAAAATAACTGGAAGCTCAGTTGGCAGAATTTACTGTAAAATGTACATTTGTTTTTTAATGTAAATAAGAAAAGCTGCAATTTTACAGTAACATTTTGGCACCTGAGCTGCCTTTTTTTTTTTTTACTATAAAAACAGCAGTACTGTTTTTCCATTTACAGTAATATACACTGAAGTTTGAGGTGAAATGATTGCAACTTGGCATTTGGCATTTACAGTAATACACCGAAAAATCCACAGTTGTTGATCTGCGGTTAAAACAAACAACTGGAAGCTCAGTTTCCAGAATTTTACTGTAAAATGTACTTTTGTTATTTTTACTGCAAACAACAAAAACAAAATTTTATGTTAAATTTTGGAACCTGAGTTACCTTTTTTTTTTACTATAAAAACAGCAGTACTGTTTTTTTCCATTTAGAGTAAAATACATGAAATTTTGAGATGAAATTATTGCAACGTGGTATTTGGCATTTACAGTAATACACCGAAAAATCTACAGTTGTTGATATGCGGTAAAAAAAAAAAAATGGAAGCTCAGTTGCCAGAATTTTACTGTGAAATGTACATTGTTTTTTTATTGATAATTTTAAAAAATGCAGTTTTACAGTAACATTTTGGCACCTAAGCTGCCTTTTTTCCTTTTTTTACCATAAAAACAGCAGTACTGTTTTTCCATTTACAGTAATATACACAACATTTTGAGGTCAAATTATTGCAACTTGGCATTTGGCATTTACAGTAATACACCAAAAATTATACAGTTGTTGATTTGCGGTTAAAAAAATAACTGGAAGCTCGGTTGCCAGAATTTTAACTGTAAAATTTACTTCTTTTTTTTTTTTTTACTGTAAACAAAATAATAATAATTTTAAGTAAAATTTTGGCACCTGAGCTGCATTTTTTATTATAAAAACAGCAGTACTGTTTTCCCATTTACAGTAATATACACTACATTTTGAGGTGACATAATTGCAACTTGGCATTTGGCATTTACAGTAATACACTGAAAAATATACAGTTGTTGATTTGCGGTTAAAAAAACAACTGGAAGCTCAGTTGCCAAAATTTTACAATAAATGTACTTTTTTTTTTACTGTAAATAAAAAAAATCAATTTTTCACTAACATTTTGGCACCTGAGCTGCCTTTTTTCCTATAAAAACAGCAGTACTTGTTTTTTAATTGACAGTAATATACCCTGAAGTTTGAGGTGACATTATTGCAACTTCTCATTTGGCATTTACAGTAATCCACCGAAAAATCTACAGTTGTTGATTTGCCGTTTCGAAGCCCAGTTGCCAGATTTTTACTGTAAAATTTACATTTGTTTTTGGGTGTAAATAATATTTAAAAAAATACAATTTTACAGTAACATTTTGGCACCTGAGCTGCCTTTTTTTAACCATAAATACAGCAGTACTGTTTTTCCATTTACAGTAACATACACAAAATTTTGAGGTGACATAATTGCAACTTGTCATTTGGCATTTACAGTAATACACCGAAAAATCTACGGTTGTTGATTTGCGGTTAAAAAAAAAAAATAACTGGAAGCTCAATTGCCAGAATTGTACTGTAAAATTTACTTGTGTTTTTTTCATTGTTAATAAAAAAAATTAATTATACAGTAAAATTTTGGCACCTGAGCTGCATTTTTTATAATAAAAACAGCAGTACTATTTTTCCATTTACAGTAATATACACTACATTTTGAGGTGAAATTATTGTAACTTGGCATTTGGCATTTACAGTAATACACCAAAAAATTTACCGTTGTTGATTTGCGGTTAAAAAAAAGTAACTGAAAGTTTAATTGCCAGAATTGTACTGTAAAATTTACTTGTGTTTTTTAGTGTGTAAAAAAAAAAAATTAATTATACAGTAAAATTTTGGCACCTGAGCTGCCTTTTTTTAACCATAAAAACAGCAGTACTGTTTTTCTATTTACAGTAACATACACAAAATTTTGACGTGACATTATTGCAACTTGGCATTTGGCATTTACAGTAATACACCGAAAAATCTACCGTTGTTGATTTGCGGTTAAAAAAATAACTGGAAGCTCAGTTGCCAGAATTTTACTATAAAATTTACATTTGTTTTTTAATGTAAGTAAAAAAAACTGCAATTTTACAATAACATTTTGGCAACTGAGCTGCCTTTTTTTTTTCTATAAAAACAGCAGTACTGTTTTTCCATTTACAGTAATATACACAACATTTTGAGGTGACATTATTGCAACTCTGCAATTGGCATTTACAGTAATCCATCAGAAAATCTACAGATGTTGATTTGCGGTAAAAAAAATAAAAAATAAATAAAATAACTGGAAGCTCAGTGCCATAATTTTACTGTAAAATTTACTTGTGTTTTTTTTTGTGTGTGTGTAGACAGAACAAATGTATTCTACAGTAAAATGTTGGCACCTGAGCTGCCTTTATCCTTTTTTCCATAAAAACAGCAGTACTGTTTTTCCATTTACAGTAATATACACTGAAGTTTGAGGTGAAATTATTGCAACTTGGCATTTACAGTAATACACCGAAAAATCTACAATTTTTGAATTGCTGTTAAAACTAACAAACTGGAAGCTTACTTTCTAGAATTTTACTGTAAAATTTACTTTAGTTTTTTTTTATTGTAAATTAAAAAAAAATACAATTTTATAGTTAAATTTTGACAGTTGAGCTGCCTTTATTTTTTTTATTTTTTTTACCATAAAAACAGCAGTACTGTTTTTCCATTTACAGTAATATACACTTAAGTTTGAGGTGAAATTATTGCACAATAGCATTTGGCGTTTATTGTAACACACCAAAAAATCTACAGTTGTTGTATTGCTGTTAAAACTAACAAACTGGAATTTCAGTTTCTAGAATTTTACTGTAAAATGTATTTTTTTTACTGTCAACAAAAAAAAAATACAGTAAAATTTTAGTAAAATTCCCTCTTGAAAATGGCCTTGCAAATATATACCTTTTGTTCTCTTTCTTTGTGGCGCAACACTTCCTGCTTCCAACTAAATTGCAACCTGTGAATGGATACTCACTTTGGAATGACAAGTGAGTATCCAATCACAGTCTCATTAACATCAGGCCACTGACAACAACTTGTGATCTGATTGGCTATCGCAACTGTCTATCAACTGTATGTGTTCTCAAATTCATCCGCTAACGGTCCCGGTGAGTATCCAATCACAGGATGCGTAAATGTCCCGTTCATTGTGAGGCCAGCTAGAGACCTTACTGACAACAACTCATGATCTGATTTGTATCAACATGTGATAGCAGGGACCCTGCCATTCAAAACTCGGCTGCTACATTACTAATGATTAATGTATAGCTCGGTTGGTAGAGTGGCCGTGCCAGCAACTTGAGGGTTCCAGGTTCGATCCCCACTTTCGCCATCCTAGTCACTGCCGTTGTGTCCTTGGGCAAGACACTTTACCCACCTGCTCCCAGTTCCACCTAAACTAGTTTAAGAAATGTAACTTAGATATTGGGTTTCACTATGTAAAGCGCTTTATAAATAGAATTCACTTCACTTCACTTCACTTCACTTCTGATTGGCTATGGAAATTGTCTATCAACTGCATGTGTCCGTTCACTTACAGTGCACGGACGCCCGCATTGTTGATTCTGAAGACCCCGGGCAGATTTCGTACAGCATGGCAACATAAGATAGCTGATTGGATACGAACTAATACTAAAAGAAACAGCACTGGAAGGCGCATAATATGACATGAAGAGAATATGAATACTCTATAATAAGGGGCGGCATAGCTCGGTTGGTAGAGTGGCCGTGCCAGCAACTTAAGGGTTGCAGGTTCGATTCCCGCTTGTCCCATCCTAGTCACTGCCGTTGTGTCCTTGGGCAAGACACTTTACCCACCTGCTCCCAGTGCCACCCACACTGTTTTGAATGTAACTTAGATATTGGGTGTCATGATGTGAAGCGCTTTGAGTCACTTGAGAAAAGCGCTATATAAATATAATTCACTTCTCTTTTAGATATTTAGGTAAAGTAAATTAAAAAATAATTGTATCTTTAATCATGGTCATGATTTCTGGTTATGTTAGGCCGGCAGAGAAGGCCTTGCTGGACCTGACGACCCACCACTGGTGGGCAGACCGTACCAGCTGTCAACTGACTGTAGCACCAGCTGTGTCATAGCAACATAATCACAAGATGCAGGCGTGTCCAGTTGCTATGACTAACTGGAGTCAAGGGGTGGGAATGAACACAAAACAGGATCTGGAGGTATGAAAAATAAAAGCACAGAACCGGAAACACTGGAATGACAGGAATAAACTAAACTAAAAAAAACTCCACCTGACATGCGGCACAGGACCCAGATAGTATTGACGTATAGTGGGGCAAAAAAGTATTTAATCAGCCACCGATTGTGCAAGTTCTCCCACTTAAAATGATGACGGAGGTCTGTAATTTTCATCATAGGTACACTTCAACTGTGAGAGACAGAATGTGAAAAAAAAGTACAGGAATTCAGATTGCATGAATTTTAAAGAATTTATTTGTAAATTATGGTGGAAAATAAGTATTTGGTCAACCATTCAAAGCTCTCACTGATGGAAGGAGGTTTTGGCTCAAAATCTCACGATACATGGCCCCATTCATTCTTTCCTTAACACGGATCAATCGTCCTGTCCCCTTAGCAGAAAAACAGCCCCAAAGCATGATGTTGTTTATAAAACAAACATAAACCCAATAATAAAACTTCAAAAAAGGGTATTTAGAATAATACACAAAGCCTGCTGCTATGGACATACCAATCCATTATTTATGAGTTCAAATGTATTAAAATTTTCAGACATTGTGTTTTTAAAAACAATGGAAATTATGTTTCGAGTAAAGAACAACAGCCTTCCAGCTTGTATTCCCAGGCTATTTCATTTAAGAGGAGAAAACTATAATGTGGGGCGGTGTAGCTCGGTTGGTAGAGCGGCCGTGCCAGCAACTTGAGGGTTGCAGGTTCGATCCCAGCTTGCACCATCCTAGTCACTGCCGTTGTGTCCTTGGGCAAGACACGTTACCCACCTGCTCCCAGTGCCACCCACACTGGTTTTAAATGTAACTTAGATATTGGGTTTCACAATGTAAAGCGCTTTGAGTCACTTGAGAAAAGCGCTATATAAATATAATAAAAAGTGTAAAGTATTTACGGGGGATATCGATTTTTGAAATAGGTAAAGCGAGAACAAATATAAAATACAAATGTATTACAGTTTTAGGAGTTAATTGGTGGAACAAGCTCAGTGATGAGCTGAAGACATGCACTTCTTTGGTAAGGTTTAAGAAAACATTGAAAGGTGAAATAATTGAAAATGATAAAATATAGTAACAATTACTTTCATCCAGTTGATGTTTTTTTTTTTTTTTTTTTTAACATTGATGTTCCAGGCAATCTAATCTTCAGTGAAGGTATAGGATAGGCAAATATAAGCTTTGGCTTCAGCCTATTCCTTTTTTGGTCATTCTTTTTCTTTTCTTTCGTGTGTAAATGTGCATTATTGTATACATATAACATGTACTGTAAAACTGATCACACAAAATGGTTGATTGATTTGATTGATTATATGACCGAAATAATTTTATTTCATTCATTCATGTTTCCACCCCCATGCATCACAGTAAGTATGGTGTTCTTGGGATGCAACTCAGTATTCTTCTTCCTCCAAACACGACGAGTTGAGTTTATACCAAAATGGATACATGGATGATACAGCAGAGGATTGGGAGAAAGTCATGTGGTCAGATAAAACCAAAATAGAACTTTTTGGTATAAACACAACTCGTCGTGTTTGGAGGAAGAAGAATACTGAGTTGCATCCCAAGAACACCACACCTACTGTGAAGCATGGGGGTGGAAACATCATGCTTTGAGGCTGTTTTTCTGCTAAGGGGACAGGACGATTGATCCGTGTTAAGGAAAGAATGAATGGGGCCATGTATCGTGAGATTTTGAGCCAAAACCTCCTTCCATCAGTGAGAGCTTTGAATGGTTGACCAAATACTTATTTTCCACCATAATTTACAAATAAATTATTTAAAATTCCTACAATTTGAATTCCTGGATTTTTTGTCACATTCTGTCTCTCACAGTTGAAGTGTACCTATGATGAAAATTACAGACCTCTATCATCATTTTAAGTGGGAGAACTTGCACAATCGGTGGCTGACTATATACTTTTTGGCCCCACTGTACGTCATATATTTCCGCTTATCTTTCCTGATGTAAACTGGTGATGGTTTAGCTCTTCGTTTCTTACTAAACTCACGAGCGTCGTATTAATAATCTCAGTATTCTCATGACAGCTGTCTTTGATGAACAAGCGGTCTTCCTATGCCTTGTTGAGGTCTCGTCACCTCCCTGCTTTAATTTACTATATTCCACTTTCATTGGGAAATCGCGCCGTCACGTAAAATAAAAAATGTAGGAGTTGGTATTGCTGGGACTGCTTCCACTGCGGGAAGACTTCTGACAATATTTTGGATTGTGTCCAGTTTGTGAGGTCTGGCCTGGACCGTGCTTTGGGCAAGAGGGATAGAGAAGGCCCTTCCATGAAATGAAAGGGGGACTGCACTTATCTATGTTCACAATAATGACAAAAGAACACGTCTTTTTTCACATTTATTTGCAAGATGATTTAAAAAAAAAAATGCTTGGAAGATGCGGCTAGGAGTCACCGTTGTAGCCTTCAAAGCCTTCTAAAACAACTTCAAAACTCTCCAATGCTTTATATACACATATATATGATGTAGTAACAGACATGTTCATAACAATATGTTCAATATTTACCGAATTTTGATCATATAGTTATTGCCAGAACTACTTCTTTGGCGCATTTATTTCCGTTTCTATCGCAGCGCGCTTCTGACTTTCAGTCGGTTCTTACTTCCGAATCATGGCAGACTTGGTAACAAACCACATGTAGTAACAGACATGTTCATAACATGTAAGTTGTTCAATATTTACCCAATATCCATATTTTTCGGGGTATAAGTTGCACCTCCCGAAAATACATAATAAAGAAGGAAAAAAAAAACATAAGTCGCACTGGAGTATAAGTCGCATTTTTTGGGGTAATTTATTTAATAAAATCCAACACCAAGAATAGACATTTGAAAGGCAATTAAAAATGAATAAAGAATAGTGAACAACAGGCTGAATAAGTGTACGTTATATGAGGCATAAATAACCAACAGAAAATCACCAGTGGTGGGGGCGTGCCATGGGGCCATTGCTTCTTGCCGGTCCGGTGGCATGTTGTGTGTGGCTTCCGCAGACGCACGTGCACGACTGCAGTGCATGATGGGTGGCACGGAGTACACTGAAGGTTGTGATGGAAATAACTGGCGCTCTTGCTGGTGTGCACCGCACTGTGAGCCCACACCAAACGGGAATGAAAAACACATTTTGAGATTGATTGATTGATACTTTTATTAGTAGATTGCACAGTTCAGTACATATTCCGTACAATTGACCACCAAATGGTAACACCAGAATAAGTTTTTCTACTTAGGGATGGCGTGGCGCAGTGGTAGAATGGCCATGCGGAACCCAAGGATCCCTGGTTCAATCCCCACGTAGTACCAACCTTGTCACGTTCCTTGTGTCCTGAGCAAGACACTTCACCCTTGCTCCAGATGGGTGCTGGTTGGCGCCTTGCATGGCAGCTCCCTCCATCAGTGTGTGAATGTGTGTGTGAATGGGTAAATGTGGAAGTAGTGTCAAAGCGCTTTGAGTACCTTGAAGGTAGAAAAGCGCTATACAAGTACAACCCATTTATCATTGATCTAATATTTGGAACACAGTGCCTTTATCAACCATCAGAGCACATTATCAGGTTTTGCATCAGGAAAGGGTCTTGTCTGATCTTGTTACGAATCAGGGGGGCTAGTCGGGCTGAGCAACGGGCCAAGATAATGGAAACAGGAGATTTAATGTTTGGCTGTAATGGATGTTGTGTTCAATTGGTAATGAGGTCAAAACACGGGCAGCACGGTGAAACAGGGGTTAGTGCATGTGCCTCACAATACGAAGGTCCTGAGTAGTCCTGAGTTCAATCCCGGGCTCGGGGTTTTCTGTGTGGAGTTTGCATGTTCTCCCCGTGACTGCGTGGGTTCCCTACTCCGGCTTCCTCCCACTTCCAAAGACATGCACCTGGGAATAGGTTGATTGGCAACACTAAATTGGCCCTAGTGTGTGAATGTGAGTGTGAATGTTGTCGGTCTATCTGTGTTGGCCCTGTGATGAGGTGGCGACTTGTCCAGGGTGTGTACCCCGCCAACCGCCCAATTGTAGCTAAGATAGGCTCCAGCACCAGCTCCAGTTATTTATGTTAAAAGGGAATTCATCCATCCATCCATTTTTTACTGCTTATTCCCTTTTTTGGGGGGGTCGCGGATGGCGCTGGCGCCTATCTCAGCTACAATCGGGCGGAAGGCGGGATACACCCTGGACAAGTCGCCACCTCATCGCAGGGCTTAAAAGGGAATCAGAGGACAATTATACTATTATAATATTGACAATAATTGTATCGTAGTAATCTTTGATTTTGTTACAATGACTAAAAATTACATTTTTACATATTATTCTATCTGTGTTGGCCCTGTGATAAGGTAGCGACTTTTCTCAGCTGCCCGAATGCAGCTGAGATAGGCTCCAGCAAGTAGCGACCCCAAAAGGGACAAGCGGTAGAAAATGGATGGATGGATTATTATTATCATCCATCCATCCATTTCCTATTTTTCTATATTATTCAATTATTCACAAATAAGATAGTTGGTGTTTTTGTCTAAAATAACTGTCCTGTGTTGTATTATGGTGAAAATAAGGATCAAAAAATTAAAAGCAAATTGCTAAAATCTACTTTTCCAAATGTCATTTAAAGCAGGGGTCACCAACGCGGTGCCCGTAAGGACCAGATGAGTCGCCCGCTGGACTGTTCTAAAAATAGCTCAAATAGCAGCACTTACCAGTGAACTGCCTCTATTTTTTAAATGTTATTTATTTACTAGCAAGCTGGTCTCGCTTTGCTCGACATTTTTAATTCTAAGAGAGACAAAACTCAAATAGAATGTGAAAATCCAGGAAAATATTTTAAAGACTTGGTCTTCACTTGTTTAAATCCATTTATTTTTTTACTTTGCTTCTTATAACTTTCAGAAAGACAATTTTAGAGAAAAAATACAACCTTAAAAATGATTTTAGGATTTTTGAACACATATACCTTTTCACATTTTATATTCCTTCCTTTTCTATTTAAATCAATGTTCAAGTAAATTTTTTTTTTTTGTTGTAAAGAATAATAAATACATTTTAATTTAATTTTTCATTTTACCTTCTGTTTTTTGGACGAAGAATATTTGTGAAATATTTCTTCAAACTTATTGTGATTAAAATTCCCAAAAAATATTCTGGCAAATCTAGAAAATCTTTAGAATCAAATTTGAATCTTAATTCAAAGTCTTTTGAGTTTTTTTTTTTTTTAATTTTGTTCTGGAAAATCTAGAAGAATTAATGATTTAGTCTCTGTTGGAAATATAGCTTGGTCCAATTTGTTATATATTCTAACAAAGTGCAGATTGGATTTTAATGTCATCAAAATTCTAAAATTAATCTTAATCAGGAAAAATTACTAATGATGTTCCATAAATTATTTTAAATTAAAAAAAAAAAAGATCCGAATTAGCTAGTTTTTCTCTTCATTTTTTTCGGTTGAAATTTGAATTTTAAAGAGTCGAAATTGAAGATAAACTACGTTTCAAAATTTTATTTTTTTATTTTTTTTCCCCTCTTTTAAACCGTTCAATTAGGTGTTTTTTTTTAAAAATCATTTATTCTCTACAAAAAACATTCCGTAAAAGGAAAAAAAATGTACGACGGAATGACAGATATAAATACCCATTTTTTTAAATATATACATATATATATATATATATATATATATATATATATATATATATATATATATATATATATGTCTTGATTGGATTATCCAGAGAATAGTGCTCGATACCGTGGTAGAGCGCAATATGTAGGTGTGGGAAAAAATCACAAGACTACTTCATCTCTACAGATCTGTTTCATGAGGGGTTCCCTCAATCATCAGGAGATTTTAATGGAAGCATTCACATACATACAATGGTTTATATAGGGCACAGAGTGGGTGGGTACAAGCAGGCGTAGGGTGTGGTGATTGGCTCATGTGTTACCTAGGAGGTGTTTCCGTCTGTGGCGGCATGTTGAAATGATTTCACTGCGCTTGTTGAGGGATGATAGATCTGGATGATATATAATAAACAGTTTCTCTTTTAAGCATAGGTTGCATTTTTATTACCACTGTTGTAAGGTGTGCTGGATGCAAGAATTTGCCATGTTATTGAATATTCAACATTATTGTCTTTGAGGTTCCAAATGTGTTTGCTGAGTTCTGTAGAATTCCGCAAAGTCTGGTTTCTAAAGGAGGCGTTGTGATTATTCCATCTTGTTTTGAACGCTCCTTCGGTTAATCCTACGTACGTGTCGGATGTGTTAATTTCCGTGCGTGTCACCTTTGCTTGGTAAACGACTGATGTCTGTAAGCACCTTCCGTTGAGAGGGCAATCAGGTTTCTTGCGACAGTTACATTCATTATTGGTTTCAGAGTCGTTTAGTCTGGGGGTAGGCAGTCCTTTTGCAATTGCTTTGTTGTGGTTTGAAATGATTTGTTGCATGTTGTTCCTACAGCTGTAGCTCAATTTAATGTTGTTCTTGTTGAATATTTTTCTTAGGGTGTTGCCTTTGGGGAAGTGTTTGTCGATCAGAGTGAGGAACTTGCGGCCGATGTTGGTTGAGACGTCTTTGCTGAATGGCGGATTGTACCAGATGATGTTGTTTCGTTTTCTGCTCTTTTTTGGTTGGTTTCCTGGAGTGGGTTCATAGGTGAGGGTGAAGTTGTATCCGCTTTCATCAAGTGCTTTCTAGTACGGGGGGGTTGCTTGGTCGAATTCAGCTTTGCTAGATGACAGCATCGATAGCCTTTTATTAATTCCGGTAGGTATTCTTTTCGTGGTGGTGGGTGGGTGGTTG
Source organism: Nerophis ophidion (assembly GCF_033978795.1). Lineage (NCBI taxonomy): Eukaryota > Metazoa > Chordata > Actinopteri > Syngnathiformes > Syngnathidae > Nerophis > Nerophis ophidion. The sequence goes on from NC_084612.1 coordinate 62,721,156, forward strand.
CTGTCATGGTGCACGTATTGGAGTGTTGTGTTGGGTTTCGTGAATGGTTGGTAGCTGTTATTTCTCAGGTTGAAAGTGACGTCGAGGAAGTTGACGGTTTGCTTGTTGGCTTCAATCGTGATCCGTAGGCCGTTTTCTTTGAAGATTTGGCATATGCCCTTCTTGGTGTTCTCGCTGCTCCTTGGCGAGGCGCGGCACACTGCCAGTCCGTCATCACGGTAAATACCAAGGTTCAGGTTGAGGCTAGCAAGCTGGGAGAGGAGGAAACTCCCTGCTTAAAAGAGAAACTGTTTATTATATATCATCCAGATCTATCATCCCTCAACAAGCGCAGTGAAATCATTTCAACATGCCGCCACAGACGGAAACACCTCCTAGGTAACACATGAGCCAATCACCACACCCTACGCCTGCTTGTACCCACCCACTCTGTGCCCTATATAAACCATTGTATGTGAATGCTTCCATTAAAATCTCCTGATGATTGAGGGAATCCCTCATGAAACATTTCTGTAGAGATGAAGTAGTCTTGTGATTTTTTCCCACACCTACATATATATATATATATATATATATATATATATATATATACATATATATATATATATATATATATATATATATATATATATATATATATATATATATATATATATATATATATATATATATATATATGTATTTATTAAAGTTTAATTGAGCAAATTGGCTATTTCTGGCAATTTATTTAAGTGTGTATAAAAACTGGTAGCCATTTGCATTAATCACTTACCCAAGAAGTAGCTCTTGGTTTCAACTCTAATTTAAAGTGTTCAGTAACGAATAATTTGAACTGGATTTGAACCCAGGACTGCAGGACCTTCGTATTGTGAGGCAGACGCACTAACCCCGATTTCAATAATACACAAAAGTATTGTCCCACAAAAACAATCAATGTATATTCGGCACGTATAATTTTTTTTCTACAAAGAGGAAGAAATTATTTCTAAAAAACAATTTCGATTTGATAGGATGTTTATATTATATCTGAAGAATTACGATTCAAACGACAAAGGGGAAGAAGTTAAAACAAGCACTTTTCGTTATTTTTCAGTAGGGCCATTTTAAGAAGGTTCCTAATCGTGCAGCGCAGTGGTTGGACGGTAACAGTTCCCAAACTTCCTGGATCCTTTTCTTGTCAAACAACATTTTTCTGGACGTTGAGAGCCTGCCATTTTCTTCCCAAGTCTTGTTTTATACCAGAGGAACTTTAATCCACGGCAGTGTGAATAATATCAAGCGAAGTTACTCTTTCGGCGTACAAATACTGCACACAGTTGTCACAGCGTGTGTGGAAATGCCGCCTTCGCGATGAAAAGGAACGGCACTTATAGGTTTTTATCGGTTTTTTCTTTCGTTATCATTTGCGCCTGCTTGTTGCTTTTTTGGTTTTTTATGTTTTACTCCATGGTGCAAGGAACGTGATTTAAACTCGGTTACCCACAATGCACCGCTTTGTTTACGCCCCGCCTGTCCCGTGACCACTCAACACGGAAGTAAAGAGCCCCCTGTGGTAAGTGGACACAAAAAAAAATCTTGGCTCTTTGCGAATAATTGGTGGAATAATTCACTCCTTTTCACACCCGAACGGGTGTTTCTTCTCTATCGGTGAGTTCGAATAATTCAGACATTGTTGAAAAAAACGGAGTCCAAACAAAATGCCCATGCATTTTTGTAGCAGTGAAATGTAATCGCTTTTTAATACGGATGCATGCTGAGGAATAAAAATAAACCTCAGATATATCTATCTGTAGCATTTTACAAATTGCAAATCAGAGTAAACTGCAAACATGAAAGATGCAAGCGGACCCCTGCCACCCCTGCCTCCTTTGATCATTCAGAATAGATTATATAATATAATATATTGTCATTATCAATCAATCAATGTTTACTTATATAGCCCTAAATCACTAGTGTCTCAAAGGGCTGCACAAACCACTACGACATCCTCGGTAGGCCCACATAAGGGCAAGGAAAACTCACACCCAGTGGGACATCGGTGACAATAATGACCCAGTGGGACGTCGGTGACAATGATGACTATGAGAACCTTGGAGAGGAGGAAAGCAATGGATGTCGAGCGGGTCTAACATGATACTGTGAAAGTTCAATCCATAATGGATCCAACACAGTCGCGAGAGTCCAGTCCAAAGCGGATCCAACACAGCAGCCAGAGTCCCGTTCACAGCGGAGCCAGCAGGAAACCATCCCAAGCGGAGGCGGATCAGCAGCGCAGAGATGTCCCCAGCCGATACACAGGCAAGCAGTACATGGCCACCGGATCGGACCGGACCCCCTCCACAAGGGAGAGTGGGACATAGAAGAAAAAGAAAAGAAACGGCAGATCAACTGGTCTAAAAAGGGAGTCTATTTAAAGGCTAGAGTATACAAATGAGTTTTAAGGTGAGACTTAAATGCTTCTACTGAGGTGGCATCTCGAACTGTTACCGGGAGGGCATTCCAGAGTACTGGAGCCCGAACGGAAAACGCTCTATAGCCCGCAGACTTTTTTTGGGCTTTGGGAATCACTAATAAGCCGGAGTCCTTTGAACGCAGATTTCTTGCCGGGACATATGGTACAATACAATCGGCAAGATAGGATGGAGCTAGACCGTGTAGTATTTTATACGTAAGTAGTAAAACCTTAAAGTCACATTTTAAGTGCACAGGAAGCCAGTGCAGGTGAGCCAGTACAGGCGTAATGTGATCAAACTTTCTTGTTCTTGTCAAAAGTCTAGCAGCCGCATTTTGTACCAACTGTAATCTTTTAATGCTAGACATGGGGAGACCCGAAAATAATACGTTACAGTAGTCAAGGCGAGACGTAACAAACGCATGGATAATGATCTCAGCGTCTTTAGTGGACAGAATGGAGCGAATTTTAGCGATATTACGGAGATGAAAGAAGGCCGTTTTAGTAACGCTTTTAATGTGTGCCTCAAAGGAGAGAGTTGGGTCGAAGATAATACCCAGATTCTTTACCGTGTCGCCTTGTTTAATTGTTTGGTTGTCAAATGTTAGAGTTGTATTATTAAATAGAGTTCGGTGTCTAGCAGGACCGATAATCAGCATTTCCGTTTTTTTGGCGTTGAGTTGCAAAAAGTTAGCGGACATCCATTGTTTAATTTCATTAAGACACGCCTCCAGCTGACTACAATCCGGCGTGTTGGTCAGCTTTAGGGGCATGTAGAGTTATATAGTTGCATATAACGAGATTAAAGACTCCAATTTAAGGTGCTGTTGTGGGAACAAATATGGGGTAAAATAAATAACACAAGAGGTAATAAAGGAAAAAACTAACAATTGAAATAAACAGACTACTATCCAATAAAAATAACAAGCAATCCTGTACATTTTACAGGGGTCACCAACGCGGTGCCCGCGGGCACCAGGTAGTCCGTAAGGACCAGATGAGTAGCCCGCTGGCCTGTTCTAAAAATAGCTCAAATAGCAGCACTTACCAGTGAGCTGCCACTATTTTTTAAATTTGATTTATTTACTAACAAGCTGGTCTCGCTTTGCTTGACATTTTTAATTCTAAGAGAGACAAAACTCAAATAGAATTTGAAAATCCAAGACAATATTTTAAAGACTTGGTCTTCACTTGTTTAAAGGCCTACTGAAACCCACTACTACCCACCACGCAGTCTGATAGTTTATATATCAATGATGAAATCTTAACATTGCAACACATGCCAATACGGCTTTTTTAGTTTACTAAATTACAATTTTAAATTTCCCGGGAGTTTCGTCTTGAAAACGTCATGTAATGATGATGTCACGCATTTTTAGGAAGTATGAGCGCTAAGCACACACACAGCTAAAAGTCATCTGCTTTAACGGCATAATTACACAGTATTTTGGAGATCTGTGTCGCTGAATCTTTTGCAATTTGTTCGATTAATATTGGAGAAGTCACAGTAGAAAGATGGAGGTGGGAAGCTTTAGCCTTTAGCCACACAAACACACAGTGACTCCTTGTTTAAAATTCCCGGAGGTGAAAATTTACTATGGATCAGAGCGGTCAAGCAAACATGAATCCAGACCAAATGTCAACCAACAGGTTTCGGTGAGAAAATTGTGGTTAAAAAGTCGCTTCTTACCGGAGAAAAGCTGAGCTTGGGCCGTCCATGAAGCTGCCGTCAACTTCCCTGAGACATTGGCGTCAACAAACCCGTGGACACACCCCTCCGACTATCAGGTAATATTAAACTCCCTAAAACACTAGCAACACAATAGAAAGATGAGGGATTTCCCAGAATTATCCTAGTAAATGTGTTTAAAAACATCGGAATCCGTCCCAATGCAATCGCGTTTTTGTTTTTTTTTCTAGTCCGTCGCTATCAATATCCTCAATCACGAATCTTTCAACCTCACTCAAATTAATGGGGAAATTGTCGTTTACTCGGTCCGAATAGCACTTTTTGTTGGAGGCTCCCATTAAAAACAATGTGAATATGTGAGAAGCCCCCACACTTGCGACATCATCGTCTGCGACTTCCAGTAGAGGCAGGGCTTTTCTCTTAACACCGACAGTTGCAAACTTTATCGTGGATGTTCTCTACTAATCCTTTCAGCAAAAATATGGCAATATCGTGAAATGATCAAGTATGACACATAGAATGGACCTGCTATCCCTGTTTAAATAAGAAAATCTCATTTCAGTAGGCCTTTAAAGACTTGGTCTTCACTTGTTTGAATAAACTCGTTTATTTTTTTTACTTTGCTTCTTATAACTTTCAGAAAATTTTAGACAAAAAATACAACCTTAAAAAAGATTTTAGAATTTTTAAACACATACACATTTTTACCTTTTTAATTCCTTCCTCTTCTTTCCTGACAACTTAAAGGCCTACTGAAATGAGATTTTCTTATTCAAACAGGGATAGCAGGTCCATTCTATGTGTCATACTTGATCATTTCGCGATATTGCCATATTTTTGCTGAAAGGATTTAGTAGAGAACATCCACGATAAAGTTTGCAACTTTTGGTGGTAAAGAGAAACGCCCTGCCTCTACCGGAAGTTGCAAACGATGACGTCACATGTTTGATGGCTCCTCAAATATTCACATTGTTTTTAATGGGAGCCTCCAACAAAAAGTGCTATTCGGACCGAGAAAACAACAATTTACGCATTAATTTGAGCGAGAATGAAAGATTTGTGTTTGAGGATATTGATAGCGACGGACTACAAAAAAAACACAACAACAAAAAAAAACGCGATTGCATTGGGACGGATTCCGATGATTTTAGACACATTTACAAGGTTAATTCTGGGAAATCCCTTATCTTTCTATTGTGTTGCTAGTGTTTTAGTGAGTTTAATATTACCTGATAGTCAGAAGGGTGTCTCCACGGGTGTCTTGACACTCAGTGTCTCAGGGGAGTCGACGGCAGCTATGGACGCTACAAGCTCAGCTGTTCTCCGGTAAGAACTGACTTTTTAATCACAATTTTCTCACCGAAACCTGCTGGTTGACATCTGGTTGGGATCTATGTCCGCTTGACCGCGCTGCGATCCATAGGAAAGTTTCACCTCCAGGAATTTTAAACAAGGAATCACAGTGTGTTTGTGTGGCTAAAGGCTAAAGATTCCCAACTCCATCTTTCTGCTGGGACTTCTCCATTATTAATTGAACAAATTGCAAAAGATTCAGCAACACAGATGTCCAAAATACTGTGTAATTATGCGGTTAAAGCAGACAACATTTACCTGTGTGTGTGTGTGCGCAGCGCTCATACTTCCTAACAACCCGTGATGTTTTGCGTACACGTCATCATTACACGACGTTTCGAAGACGAAAGTCCCGGAAAATTTAAAATTGTAATTTGGTAAGCTGAAAAGGCCGTATTGGCATGTGTTGCAATGTTAATATTTCATCATTGATATATAAACTATCTGCGTGGTGGGTAGTAGTGGGTTTCAGTCGGCCTTTACATCAATGCTCAAGTAAATTAATTTTTTTTATTGTAAAGAATAATGAAACATTTTAATTTAATTATTCATTTTAACTTCTGTTTTTTCGACGCAGAATATTTGTGAAATATTTCTTTAAATTTATTATGATTAAAAATCAAAAGAAATATTCTGTCAAGTGTAGAAAATCTGTAGAATCAAATTTAAATATCATTTCATTGTCTTTTGAATTCCTTTTAAAATTTTTGTTGTGGAAAATCTAGAAGAAATAATGATTTGTCTTTGTTAGAAATATAGCTTGGTCCAATTTGTTATATGTTCTAACAAAGGGCAGATTGGATTTTAACCTATTTAAAACATGTCATCTAAATATATATTTATTGTGAGAAATCATTAAGATGATCAGTGTTTCCACAAAGATAAATATAATTAATTATTTATAATAACATAGAGTTAAAGGTAAATTGAACAAATTGGCTATTTCTGGCAATTTATTTAAGTGTGTATCAAACTGGTAGCCCTTCGCATTAATCAGTACCCAAGAAGTAGCTCTTGGTTTCAAAAAGGTTGGTGACCCCTGCTGTACAGTATACAAAACACTAGTGATGGGTTGACGAGGCTTCATGTATCGTTTCGACACATTGCAAAGCTGTACTGGTACTGTGTCAATACTGTGTCAATACTGTGTCACTAAATACTGACATCTGCTGGACATTAAAAATCCCTACAAGCAAACTATGGACCAACTCAACTGACACTGATTTTATGACGTAGTATATACAATGATGTAAACCAAATCATTGTATTTCATTTAGGATTATTTCATATCTTCATTTAAATAAAAATATGTTTTTATTTTTTTTATATACAGTCAATAAATAATGTGAACATGATTGATTGATTGATTGAAACTTTTATTAGTAGATTGCACAGTACAGTACATATTCCGTACAATTGACCACTAAATGGTAACACCCGAATAAGTTTTTCAGCGTGTTTAAATCAGGGTCCACGTTAATCATTTCATGGTAAAAAGGTAACGAGTTTGAACTGGATTTGAACAAGTGCCCGAAGGAACTCAGCATGAACAACGTCAGTCCTCCACTCTACCAACTGAGCTATCAAAAAGATTGTTTGTTGCCGCTTTTTAATGTAACCAATACAGTGTTTCCCACAGGTCAGGCATCTATTTGTGGTGGTGTGGTCGGGCGGCGGAGGGTGGTGTTAGGGGTTCGGGGGGGGGGGGGGGGGGATTGTGGCAGCGGAGGCGGCGATGACCAAGAAGAACGCGGAGTTGGAATATAATTACAACACTTTATGTACATATTTATATACATGTTTATATAATATTTACATATTTATATAATATGTAACTACAAGCTCCATTCACAGACAGAGTCCCATTGCTTTTATGAGCGGTCGAGTGAGTCAAAAGCCGGAAATTTTAATTTTTATTTTATTGTGGCGGCCGTAATTCTTTCGTGGCGGGCCGCCACAAATAAGTGTGTGTGTGGGAAACCCTGCAATAGGATGTTTGTGTGGGTGGGACAATGCTAGAAACTTTGAGAAAAGGATGAAACGACAACGAAATGAACACAAATACCTTTTTTACCGATATATGATCAAAATATTCCCACACGGTGGAAATGATCTCCGACGACGATTCTGTTGGCAGCAGCATCTCTTTGACAGATGCGCTTCCTTATAAACACAGTTTGGCGCGCAGGTGCAAGTCGGACACAGTTCGTGTATCGGTCATGTGACCAAAACAGCTCACGTGACTTTCTAAGAGCGGTACGCGCACCGACACAGGGTTCTGCTCTATAAGCTCGACGCATGCGCCGATGCATCGGTGTTGCCGGACCCATCACTACAAAACACTATAGAAATACAAAATACTGTACAATATACAGAACAAGACAAGAGAACCGAAGTAATAAATAACAATCAGTGTCGGACGTATTGCACTCGAAGGGTAGTATTGCGCAGTAGGGTATTAGGGCAGGATATTGTACAGGGGTGAATTATTATTGATATAAGTTAGAGTTCAACATGGTGACAGCTTTGGGAAAAAAAGCTGTCTCTGAGCCTGTTTGTTCTGGCTCTGATGCACCTGTAGCGCCTGCCCGATGGTAGCAGGTGGAACAGGTGGTAGCCAAGGTGTGTGCTGTCTTTGGTGATGGTTTTTGCTTTCTTGAGGCAACGGGAGTTATGTAAATCCTTCAGGGAGGGCAGGGGGCAGCCGATGATTTTTTGTGCAGACTTTATGACCCTCTGAATTGCCTGTTTGTCTGCTTCAGTGCAGCTGGCGTACCACACTCTTATGCATTCATATTCATATTCAATATGTTAACCCAAGCTAGATTGTTGGACTAGACTTCCTTTTTAAAAAAAACTGTTTTTATTGTCAATCAAAATTGAACTTTACAGTACAAATAAGAACGAAATCTCGTTACATTAGCTCTTGGTAGTGCAGGATTGAAAAAAAGCAATAAGGTGTAGATATAAATAGATAGATTACTGTACAGATAAATATATTGCACTTTTGCATATGCATCCAGGTTTATGGATGTATGTTATATTGTCTTTTTATCCCAGCGAGTTAATCCATTTTGGGGGGAGTAGAGGGGATGATTAAATTATGATGCGTTCAAGAGTCTTACGGCCTGAGGGAAGAAGCTGTTACAGAACCTGGAGGTTCTGCTTCGGAGGCTGCGGAACCTCTTCCTAGAGTCCAGCAGTGAAAACCGTCCTTGGTGGGGGTGGGAGGAGTCTTTGCAGATTTTCTGAGCCCTGGTCAGGCAGCGGCTTTTTGCGATCTCCCGGATAGAAGGAAGAGGAGTCCTGATAATCTTTTCTGCCGTCCTCACCACTCTCTGGAGAGACTTCCAGTCTGAGGCATTGCAGGATCCAGTCCAGACAGAGATGCTGTTGGTCAGCAGGCTCTCTGTAGTGCCTCTGTAAAATTGTGGTGAGAATGGAGGGAGGGAGCTGTGCTCTTTTCATCCGATGCAAAAAGTGCATGCGCTACTGAGCTCTTTTTGCAAGAGCTCCGGTGTGTAGGGACCAGGTTATATTGTCAGTGATCTGCACCCCCAGGAACTTGGTGCTGCTTACCATCTCCGCCGTTGATGAAGAGTGGAGCGCGGGTGGACTTGTGCTTCCTGAAGTCAACGATGATCTCCTTAGTCTTGTCGACGTTCAGGACCAGGTTGTTGGTTCAGCACCAGTCAACCAGATGCTTCACCTCCTCCCTGTAGTCCATGCTGTTATTGTCACGGATGAGGCCCACTACTTGTTGCTTCCATCCATCCATCTATCCATCCATCTTCTTTCGCTTATCCGAAGTCGGGTCACGGGGGCAGCAACCTAAGCAGGGGAACCCAGACTTTCCTTTCCCCAGCCACTTCATCCAGCTCTTTTCCTGAGGCGTTCCCAGGCCAGCCGGGAGACATAGTCTTCTCAACGTGTCCTGGGTCTTCCCCGTGGCCTCCTACAGGTCGGACGTCCGGGTGGCATCCTGACCAGATGCCCGAACCACCTCATCTGGTTCCTCTCGCAGTGGAGGAGCAGCGACTTTACTTTGAGCTTCTCACCCTATCTCTAAGGGAGAGCCCCGCCACCTGGCGGATGAAACTCATTTCGGCAGCTTGGACCCGTGATTTTATCCTTTCGGTCATGACCCAAAGGTCATGACCATAGGTGAGGATGGGAACTTAGGGCTGGCCAATATGGCCTTTTTTAATATCTCAATATTTTTAGGCCATATCGCGATACACGATATATATCTCCATATTTTGCCTTAGCCTTGAATGAACACTTGATGCATATAATCACAGCAGTATGATGATTCTATGTGTTGTCTACATTAAAACATTCTTGTTCATACTACATCATTTTTAACTTTCATGCAGAGAGGGAAATCACAACTAAGTCAATTGACCAAAACTGTATTTTATTAAACAGTTATTAGGCAGTGGCACAAACATTCATGTCATTTCAAAACAGAAAGTGCAAGATTGTCAGAGACATTTTAAAACAAGCTATGAGTGCACTTTTGTGCATGATATCACTAAGATGACATATCAAAACAACACTAAATTAAGTGCCCTTTTTGTACAGAACGCCACTACAATAGTTAAAAACAAATAAAGTGCACTTTTGTGCATGATGTCACACAAGATATTTCAATACATAAAAATGAGCTGCATATCAAATAATATATATCCTACGGTGTTGATGTGGAAATAGTTGCTTCGGCATTTTGTGGATGTGGCACCCAACGGAGATGTTGACATGCAGAGTTTGACGCACTCTTCATTCTCTAGCAGGTGACTTTTCAAATGATGCTACAAATTAGCTACGCTTCTGCCGTATAAATGTTCAACATGTTCCCGCTTGAAGCCAAACCACCGCCAGATGATGGACTCCCTGCTATTTTTCTTGGGAATTAATTCTTCCTCCATTTGTTACCAGAGTTGCACCTTCTTTCTTTCGTATTACCACTCGCAACAGTTACCCATTCCTTGGGCACTAATACACCCACATACCATCACAGATGCTGGCTTTTGAACTTTGCGCCTATAACAATCCGGATGGTTATTTTCCTCTTTGTTCCGGAGGACACCACGTCCACAGTTTCCAAATATAATCTGAAATGTGGACTCGTCAGACCACAGAACACTTTTCCACTTTGCATCAGTCCATCTTAGATGAGCTCGGGCCCAGCGAAGCCGGCGGCGTTCCTCAGTGTTGTTGATGAATGGCATTCGCTTTGGATAGTAGAGTTTTAACTCGCATTTACAGATGTAGCGACTAACTGTAGTAACTGACAGTGGTTTTCTGAAGTGTTCCTGAGCCCATCTGGTGATATCCTTTACACACTTTTTGATGCAGTACCGCCTGAGGGATCAAAGCTCCGTAATATCATCGCTTACGTGCAGTGATTTCTCCAGATTCTCTGAATCTTTTGATAATTTTACGGATCGTAGATGTTGAAATTCCTAAATTCCTTGCAATAGCTCGTTTAGAAATGTTGTTCTAAAACTGTTCGACAATTTGCTTACAAATTGGTGACCCTTACCCCATCCTTGTTTGTGAATTACTTAGCATTTCATGGAAGCTGCTTTTATACCCAATCATGGCACCCACCTGATCCCAATTAGCCTGCACACCTGTGGGATGTTCCAAATAGGTGTTTGATGAGCATTCCTCAACTTTATCAGTATTTATTGCCACCTTTCCAAACTTCTTTGTCATGTGTTGCTGGCATAAAATTCTAAAGTTAATGATTATTTGCAAAAAAAAAAAGTTTATCAGTTTGAACATCAAATATGTTGTCTTTGTAGCATATTCAACTGAATATGGGTTGAAAATGATTTGCAAATTATTGTATTCCGTTTATATTTAGATCTAACACAATTTCCCAACTCAAATGGAAACAGGGTTTGTAATTATAACTTTTCCTGTGATAAATAGTAATAAACTTATGGATTTCTAAGACCAACGGAAATTGATGGTCAACTTCGTCAATACAAAATCAATTGGGCTCAATATATGTCATAACTTTAATATTGTCATAACTTTAATAAACTAGGATATGTGTTGTAGGTCATCATTATTGGTGTATAGTGGTGATTTAGATTATAAATAATGTCTTTCACCTGGACAGTAGAGGGATGAGGAGGACATAATTAGACAAATTGGTTAACTCTGCCATACAATTACGACCCGGAAGTGGCGAGAAAGACACAAAAGGACGCTTGATTATGAGTCATTCTTCATCTAAACAGACAATAAAAAAGGGATTCACCTTTTTTATTGTTACCTTTTTAAATCAATGAATCCCAGTACTATGTAGGTATGTGTGCAACATTTAAAAAAAAAAACATTGATTTACATGAAACTAGTATTATCAGGCAGTTCTTGTAAAGACAATTCTAGTGACATATTTTTAATTTTCCTTTGATAAATATTAATTTTAAGACCAACGGAAATGTATGGTCAATTATTTCAATACAACGTCAATGGAACTCAAGATTTTAGATGTGAAATTTTTGTTAAAATTGTCATAACTTTAATATACTAGGATATGTGTTCTAAGTCATCATTATGTTGTATTATATGGTGGTGATATAGATAATAAATAATGCCTTTCACCTAGACAGTAGAGGGATGAGAGCATAATCCGACGTATTGGTTAACTTTGGCATACAATTTCGACCGGGAAATTGCGAGAAAGACACAAAAGAACGCTTGATTATGAGTCATTCTTCGTCTAAACGGACAATAAAAAAGGGATTTAACCAAAACAGACGATTTTCAGTCCGTTACCTTTTTAAATCAATGAAACCTAGTACTATGTAGGTATGTGTGTAACATTTAAAAAATATACATTGATTTACATGAAACTAGTATTATCAGGCAGGTATTTTAGAGACGATCCCAGTGATATAATTACAATTTTCCTGTGATAAATATTAATAAAGTTTTGGACTTTTAAGACCAACGGAAATTTATGGTCAACTTCTTCTATACAAAGTGAATGGGGCTCAAGATTTGTCATAACTTTGATATTTACTCTATTTAAAAAAAAAAAAAAAAAAGGTTGGTATCCTTGCAAAGCTTGCCAAATAAACCAAAAAAAAACATTTAATTTTCCTTTTTAATCGATTACTTTCATGAAATTAGCTTCAGATGTGATGTAAAATTTGAGTAATTATAGCTGCGAGGACTCGACTCGTGAGTCACCTCACAAGTGACCAGGCAATTGGCAGGTGCAAAAAAAAATCAGTGTTGGAATTGATCAAATTAAAAGAGCTTTGGCAGACTCAGATACATGTATAACTTACATTATAATAAGGATTCCAAATAATATTTTACTTACCATAGATGTTTTGCACGGGGATTGTTTGGTCGAGTGTAAACTTGCCAAATTTTGTCAGAGCTTTGTGGCACGAGTACTTGTTCAATCCGAAAATGTCGATATTCTGGATGAACTAGGATATGTGTTCTAGGTAGGGGTGTAACGATACACAAAAATTTCGGTTCAGTCCGTACCTTGGTTTAGAGGTCACTGTTCGGTTCATTTTTGGTACAGTAAGGAAACAACAAAATATAATTTTTTTGGTTATTTATTTACCAAATTTGTAAACAATGGCATAACATACATATACACACAGAGTCCATTGCCTAGGTTTATTTGGTCCATCCATCCATCCATCTTCTTCCGCTTATCTGAAGTCGGGTCGCGGGGGCAACAGCCTAAGCAGGGAAACCCAGACTTCCCTCTCCCCAGCCACTTCGTCTAGCTCTTCCTGGGGGATCCCGAGGCGTTCCCAGGCCAGCCGGGAGACATAGTCTTCCCAACGTGTCCTGGGTCTTCCCCGTGGCCTCCTACCGGTTGGACGTGCCCTAAACACCTCCCTAGGGAGGCGTTCGGGTGGCATCCTGACCAGATGCCCGAACCACCTCATCTGGCTCCTCTCGATGTGAAGGAGCAGCGGCTTTACTTTGAGTTCCTCCCGGATGTCAGAGCTTCTCACCCTATCTCTAAGGGAGAGCCCCGCCACACGGCGGAGGAAACTCATTTCGGCCGCTTGTACCCGTGATCTTATCCTTTCGGTCATGACCCAAAGCTCATGACCATAGGTGAGGATGGGAACGTAGATCGACCGGTAAATTGAGAGCTTTGCCTTCCGGCTCAGCTCCTTCTTCACCACAACGGATCCGTACAACGTCCGCATTACTGAAGACGCCGCACCGGTATAACATAGTATAACAAGTATAACATAAAAAATAAAAAAGATAAGGCTCAGAATGTTTTCTTAACAAAACCTTTCTACATATAAAGTGCTTTTTTTGATTAATTAATTGAGACTTTTATTAGTAGGTTGCACAGTACAGTACATATTCCATAAAATTGACCACTGAATGCTAACACCCCAATAAGTTTTTCAACTTGTTTAAAGGGGAACATTATCACAATTTCAAAAGGGTTAAAAACAATAAAAATCCGTTCCCAGTGGCATGTTGTATTTTTTTAACTTTTTTTCAAAATTTTACCGGTCTCCAAATATCCCTAAAAAAAAGCTTTAAAGTGCTTGATTTTCGCTGTTTGCGATGCGACTATCCATTTCCCCGTGACGTCATACAGTGCTGCCAATGTAAACAAACAATGACAAATAGCACAGCAAGATATAGTGACATTAGCTCGGATTCAGATTCAGATTTCAGCGGCTTAAGCGATTCAACAGATTACGCATGTATTGAAACGAATGGTTGGAGTATGAAAGTATTGAAGAAGAAACTGAAGCTATTGAGCGAATAGCTATTGACGCTATTTACAGCCATAGCATGGCCGAATAGCTGCGTTAGCATCACCGGTAAAATGTGCGGACCAAACGATCAGGACTTTCGCATCTTGTGACACTGGAGCAACTTAAATCCGTCGATTGGTAAGTGTTTTTTTCGCATTAAATGTGGGTGGAAGGAAACATAATATAATTGCAAATGCATCTGCAGGTTATCCATACATCTCTGTGCCATGTCTGCTTTAGCACCGCCGGTAAATAGCATGTTAGCATCGATTAGCATAGCATGTTAGCATCGATTAGCTGGCAGTCAACAACAAAACTCACCTTTGTGATTTCTGTGACTTTATCGTTGCAAATGCATCTGCAGGTTATCCATACATCTCTGTGCCATGTCTGCTTGAGCACCGCCGGTAAATAGCATGTTAGCGTCGACTAATGTAGCATGTTGGCATCGATTAGCTGGCAGTCACGCCCCGACCAAATATGTCTGATTAGCACATGAGTCAACATCAACAAAACTCACCTTTGTGATTTCGTTGACGTTATCGTTGCAAATGCATCTGCAGGTTATCCATACATCTCTGTGTCATGTCTGTCATCGCCGGTAAAATGTGGAGACACTCCCGCACATTCAATGGGGGTCTGGCGGGAGACACTTTCGCATCTTCGGGCCAGTGGTGCAACTTGAATCCCTCCCTGTTAGTGTTGTTACACCCTCCGACAACACACCGACGAGGCATGATGTCTCCAAGGTTCCAAAAAATAGTCGAAAAAACGGAAAATAACGGAGCTGAGACCCAATGTTTACAATGTGTTGAAAATGAAAATGGCGGCTGTATTACCTCGGCGACGTCACATTCTGACGTCATCCCCTCCAGAGCGATAAACAGAAAGGCGTTTAATTCGCCAAAATTCACCCATTTAGAGTTCGGAAATCGGTTGAAAAAATATATGGTCTTTTTTCTGCACCATCAAGGTATATATTGACGCTTACATAGGTCTGGTGATAATGTTCCCCGTTAAGTCGGGGTACACGTTAATCAACATTAACTGCCTCAAGATGTTACTCAGATGAAATAAAATGACATAACTTTTGTTCTACATATAAAAAGTGCAACATTAAACAGTTTCAAGTCAACTCAGCCTCAGATTAACATTTTTTTACCCCACCCCCCAGCCTGGCTAATTTGGCAGTCAGAGGATATATGGGTTTATTGTTCTTCCACCTTAGAAGTGGGTCAAAATCTAGTTTTTCATGCAATGCAGTAGCACCCCAAACACACCACACCCCGGACGGGACAGCGGTAGAATATGGATGGATGGTACGGATGCACCGAAATGAAAATTTTTGGCCTAAGCCGAATAAAATTTAAACGCTTGGCCGAACGCCGAATACCGAATAATTAATGCATTTAAAAAAAAAATGTTTTTATATTGGATAAATAGCCTAGAATAAATGTTTAGACATGTCTTTCAAATAAAGTACATTTTTATTGAATATTGACATTTTTTTAAATATTCCAGTAGCCTTTCCTTTTCAAAAAAAGCACAAAGTTTTTCATTTATATTAGGCCTTCAAACAAAACATGCATTCCAAAAAAAAATAAAGTGCATTAAAGTGGATAAACCCACAACAAATGAATTATTGTCCTTTTGGCAAAAGTCTGCTTCGCCACAGTAGATAGGTTAATAATGTAAACTGAAGGCTCAAGTAAATCTCAATAAGTGTGTGCTTGTAACCTCTTACACTTATACAGGTAGCCTACACAACTGGCTAATAATGTAAACAGAGGCCCCACTAAATCTCAATAAGTGTGTGCTTGTAACCTCATACACTTATACAGGTACAAAACATATCCCAGGCCAGGGCAGATTTGTCAATGACAGTACCTCAGCTTCAGAATAAAAAGAAGGAAACTAACTATGTATAAAACAATTTTAATTTGTCTTAGATGTCAGACAAAAACATCAACAACTGGGCCTGTATGTCAAGCCCCCCAAAAAGGTTAGAAAATCTGGCCCATGGTTGAACATATGCTGACCCCTGCTGTAGACATTCCAACAAAAACATGCATTAAAATGCATTGAAAAAACCTAAGTGCAAATAACAAATGAACTATTGTCCTTTTGGCATGAGTCTATTTAGCCTTTTCCTTCAGGAACAGTGGCAGGTTCTTTATGAACAGTAGCCTCTCTGCTTTGTCACATGTCAATCTGTTCCTCCTCTCATCAAGGACATTGGATGCAGCACTAAACAGCCTCTCACTGTCTGTGCTGGTGCAAGGAGCAGACAAGTATCTTGGAATGGAAACAACATTGTAGGTTCAGTTCATTCTTATCAAGCAATAAAAAGAAATAATACAGAAAATAAACCAATCCCTTTCCCGTCAGCTTGTTGTTATAAACACAATTTCTCTTATGCACTTTATTGTAGTATGCCTATGTTGTTTTATATTTCATTAATTAAATATATGTTTTGTTTTTACAAGTGTAAACCACTTTAAAAGACAAACAAAATTTAAAAAACACTGTAAACCACTTTGTAGTTATGTTTTGAAAAGTGCTGTAAAACTGTTATTACCTGCGTGTCATCTGTGTTAAAGGGGAACATTATCACCAAACCTATGCAAGCGTCAATATATACCTTGATGTTGCAGAAAAAAGACCATGTATTTTTTTTAACCGATTTCCGAACTCTAAATGGGTGAATTTTGGCAAATTAAACGCCTTTCTGTTTATCGGTCTTTTAGCGATGACGTCAGAACGTGACGTCACCGAGGTAATACACCCGCCATATTCATTTTCACATTACAAACACCGGGTCTCAGCTCTGTTATTTTCCGTTTTTTCGACTATTTTTTGGAACCTTGGAGACATCATGCCTCGTCGGTGTGTTGTCGGAGGGTGTAACAACACTAACAGGGAGGGATTCTAGTTGCACCACTGGCAAGAAATCTGCCGCCAGACCCCCATTGAATTTGCCAGAGTGTCTGCCGGCTATGCTAAGACAGACATGGCACAGAGATGTATGGATAACCTGCAGATGCATTTGCAACGATTAAGTCAACGAAATCACAAAGGTGAGTTTTGTTGATGTTGTTGACTTATGTGCTAATCAGACATATTTGGTCACGGCATGAGTGCCACCTAATCAACGCTAACATGCTACGCTAATCAATGCTAAAATGCTATTTACGCTAGCTGTATGTACATTTGAAACTAGATACCCACATTTAATGCAAAAAAAACACTTACCAACCGACGGATTTAAGTTGCTCCAGTGTCTCAAGATGCGAAAGTCCTGATCGTTTGGTCTGCACATTTTACCGGCAATGCTAATAAGGCAAGCCATGCTATGGGCCACTTCATTAGGTACACCCATGCTATGGTCGAATAGCGTCAATAGCTTCAATTTCTTCTTCAATTTCGTTTTCGCTATCTGCCCCCGTACTCCGACCATCTGTTTCAATACATGCGTAATCTGTTGAATCGCTTAAGCCGCTGAAATCCGAGTCTGAATCCGAGCTAATGTTGCTATATCTTGCTGTGGTAACCGCCATGTTTGTTTGTATTGGCAGCCCTGTATGACGTCACAGGGAAATGGGCAGGTGGATGTAGCGATGGTGAAAATCAGGCACTTTGAAGCAGTTTTTCGGGATATTCCGGGAGTTGTAAAATTTAGAAAAAAACTTCTAAAAATAAAACAAGCCACTGAGAACTGATTTTTATTGTCTTTAACCCTTTTGAAATTGTGATAATGTTCCCCTTTAAGTCAGGAAAGCGGTCTTGATTGGTCCTCCAATATGTTAGAGGATTGTCACTCCTGGGGATGAGGACTTCTGACAGGTAACAGTCCAACTGTTGAGCAGTTGGACTCGTACTCATCAACCTGGAATCTGAGTAGTTTTCCTGGAGGATTTCTTCAAACATGTCAGAGAGTGAGGGCGGACGCGCTGCCTCTGTGGCGCGCATTCTTTTTTTCTCTGTGCGTCACTTTACTGTCTCCAAGTGGCTTTAATAAGTCCAATTCATAAACTCTATTGCCTTCTTTGTAATTTTGTTTGCTTTGGCACTGGCACTGTCAGTCGCAAACTTTTTCGTCCTCTCAAAGATGTCGGCCACGGACGGGGTGTGTGTTCTCGTGCTGTGACCAGCTCTCCTTTCAGCTGCTGCAGTAGTGCTGAGGCACCTCCTCGAGACAGTTTGGCTGAACACACGTTGCAAACGCCAATACTTTTGTCACTTTCCGACACTTTAAAATATCTCCACACTGCTGCCATTTTTCCGAAGGCGGCGGGTTACAACGTCACTGCGTCACTGCACGTTGGTTGATTGCGTCACCGCGTCAAAAATTGCGTCATTGCGTCACACGCCACTATTCGGCCTTGCTTTTAACTCATTCAACCGAAGGCCGGATGTGGCTTTTTTTGCAATATTCGGCCGAATATATTCGGTTACCGATTATTCGGTGCATCCCTAATGGATGGTCTTAATTCTGCTGCTATAAAAACATTTGTTATTGCTTCAGCCCTGCCTGGAGAGGCTGCTTGAATGCGGTGGTGACGCTTTAAAGCATGGGTGTCAAACTCTGGCCCGCGGGCCAACCTTGGCCCGCCGTGTAATTTAATTTGGTCCTTGAGGTAATATCAAATCAACATTAGAGCTGGCCCGCCGGTATTATACAGCGGCGGTGCCGCTAATACTCATACTTGCCAACCCTCACAATTTTCACGGGAGACTCCTGAATTTCAGTGCCCCTCCCGAAAATCTCCCGGGGCAATCATTCTCCTGAATTTCTCCCGATTTGCACCCGGACAACAATATTGGAGGCATGCCTTAAAGGTACTGCTTTTAACATCCTCTACAACCTGTGATCACTTCTGCTTTTCCTCTTTACAAACAGCGTGCCTGCCCAGTCACGTAATATATGCGGCTACTACACTCACATAAGGGAATGCAAGACATACTTGGTCAACAGCCATACAGGTCACACTGAGGGTGGCCCTATAAACAACTTTAACACTGTTACAAATATGCGCCACACTGTGAACCCACACCAAACAAGAATGAAAAAACACATTTCGGGAGAACATCCGCACCGTAACACAACATAAACACAACAGATGAAATACCCAGCTACAATACAACCCCCCTCCTCCCAAATGTATTAGCCTGTGGAAAAAGTTAATGTTGATATTTACCCCAGAAGGATGCAAATAGAAAAGAGGCATGACATTTTTCATTTACATTTTATTTAATATACCATTAATGTTTTTTAATTTGTTTTTTGAAAGTTGATTTTGTACTTGGGATGGTTTCCTGCTGGCTCCGCTGTGAACGGGACTCTCGCTGCTGTGTTGGATCCGCTTTGAACTGGATTCTCGCGACTGTGTTGTATCCATTATGGATTGAACTTTCACAGTATCATGTTAGCCCCGCTCCACATCCATTGCTTTCCTCCTCTCCAAGGTTCTCATAGTCATCATTGTCACCGACGTCCCACTGGGTGTGAGTTTTCCTTGCCCTTATGTGGGCCTACCGAGGATGTCGTAGTGGTTCGTGTTGTGGTTTGTGCAGCCCTGTGAGACACTAGTGATTTAGGGCTATATAAGTAAACATTGATTGATTGATTGATACTATTAAGTTATATAAGCGTTGCTTGTTCCATTGTCAGTGTTAAAGCAAATCAGTGTAGAAAACTGAGCATTAATTAACATTTTATTCATGCACTTTATTTTGCTACTTCAAGGCTTGACTGTTTGATTAATTCATTATTGTTTTTTTATTTTCAAATGTATTGTTATGTTAGCCTGTGGAAAAAGTTTATTTCGATATTTACTTCAGGAGGCTGCAAATAGAAAAGAGGCATTACATTTTTATTAAAAATGTATTTGATATGCCATTGATATTTTTTTATTATTAATATTATGATTTGAAACTCGATTTTGCATGTCACTATAAAGATATATAAGCCTTGCTTGTTCAATATTCAATGCAAAACTTGTTTTGGTCCCTATTAAAAGGTTAATTTGTTCAACCTTGGCCTGCGACTTTGTTCAGTTTTAAATTTTGGCCCACTCTGTATTTGAGTTTGACACCCCTGCTTTAAAGGGATTAGCATGTATGACGCGTTGGCAAAAGCACACCCTACTGCTGCTCAACAATGTCGGCAAACCTCCGTCCTCCATTGTTGTATCGCACCGCGCAGCCAAAGTGTTCCCAAACGGGAGATGTTAACGAGACAGGAGGGTCTTCCAGCTCTGGCTTTTACATCCTGTCCTAGCCCGGTCGCTGCTAGCCTGCCGTGTGTTGTGTCTCGCTCTGCATTGTTTACACAACGTGCGGTGCGCTACTTAATATGTCCGTGTGGAAACTCATTCGGTACACCTCCGAACCGAACCGAAACCCCGTAATGAAACAGTTCAATACAAATACACGTACCGTTACACCTCTAGGTCTAGGTCATCGTTATCGGTGTAGAGTGGTGATGAAAACAACGCAAAACGAGTTGAACTCTAAAAACAGCGGTCCTGTCGCTACCCACGATTGCTCGATCAAGCTTGAGATGCTCTAAATCAGTGTTTTTCAACCTTTTTTGAGACAGGGCACATTTTTGTCAATTTAAAAATCCGAAGGCACACCACCAGCAGAAAACGTTAAAAAAGAAACTCCACCAGGTGCTCCTCGTGCCTTATTTTGAGTTTGTTGGTGTTTTCCTGTGTGTAGTGCTTTAGCTCTTGTCTTGTGCTGTTATTTTGGTGTTTTCCTGTAGCAGTTTTATGTCTTCCTTTGAGCGCTATTCCCCGCACCTGCTTTGCATTAGCAACCAAGGATATTGAAGTTGTTGCTATTCTTCTTTGTGGGGACATTTTTGATTGCCATGTAATGCACGGATGTACTTTGTGGACGCCGTCCGTCTCTGCTCCACAAGCTGCAAGTTTTTGCTGTCGTCCAGCATTCTGCTTCTGTTTACTTTGTAACCAGTTCAGTTTTACTGTCATTTTACATACCCATCCCTATGCTTTATTGCCTTTTCCTCTTGTTCATTTTTGGCTTAAAGGGGAACATTATCACAATTTCAAAAGGGTTAAAAACAATAAAAATTAGTTCCCAGTGGTTTCTTGTATTTTTTGAAGTTTTTTTCAAAATTTTACCGGTCCCGGAGTATCCCTAAATAAAGCTTTAAAGTGCCTTTTTTTCGCTATCTTCGAAACCACTATCCATTTCCTTGTGACGTCATACAGTGCTGCCAATACAAACAACATGGCGGTTACCACAGCAAGATATAGCGACATTAGCTCGGATTCAGACTCTGATTTCAGCAGCTTAAGCGATTCAACAGATTACGCATGTATTGAAACAGATGGTCGGAGTATGGAGGCAGATAGCGAAAATGAAATTGAAAAAGAAATTGAAGCTATTGAGCGAATAGCTATTGACGCTATTTGGCCATAGCGTACGTGTACCTAATGAAGTGGCCCATAGCATGGCTGCCTTATTAGCATCGCCGGTAAAATGTGCGGACCAAACGATCAGGACTTTCGCATCTTGAGACACTGGAGCAACTTAAATCCGTCGATTGGTAAGTGTTTGTTTCGCATTAAATGTGGGTATCTAGTTTCAAATGTACATACAGCTAGCGTAAATAGCATGTTAGCATCGATTAGCGTAGCATGTTAGCATCATTTAGCTGGCAGTCATGCCGTGACCAAATATGTCTGATTAGCACATAAGTCAACAACATCAACAAAACTCACCTTTGTGATTTCGTTGACTTAATCGTTGCAAATGCATCTGCAGGTTATCCATACATCTCTGTGCCATGTCTGTCTTAGCATCGCCGGTAAAATGTGCAGACACTCTGGCAAATTCAATGGGGGTCTGGCGGCAGATTTCTTGCCAGTGGTGCAACTTGAATCCCTCCCTGTTAGTGTTGCTACACCCTCCGACAACACACTGACGAGGCATGGTGTCTCCACGGTTCCAAAAAATAGTCGAAAAAAGGGAAAATAACAGAGCTGAGACCCGGTGTTTGTAATGTGAAAATTAATATGGCGGGTGTGTTACCTCGGTGACGTCACATTCTGACGTCATCGCTAAAAGCCCGATAAACAGAAAGGCGTTTAATTTGCCAACATTCACCCATTTAGAGTTCGGAAATCGGTTAAAAAAAATATATGGTCTTTTTTCTCCAACATCAAGGTATATATTGACGCTTGCATAGGTTTGGTGATAATGTTCCCCTTTAAGCGTGACATACCTTTATTTACCTGCACGCTGTGGTCTGCATATCGGGCTCACAGTTCTACAGCCAAGTTTTACACAGCACTGACACTAAGGAACGGCACAGTATTTGCAGATTATAATCATTCATTTGCAAAAAAAATATTTTTGGGGACGAATTAGGTGAAGTTGCATCATTTCCCACGGCACGCCAGAAAATATCTAACGGCGAAGTGGTTGAAAAACATGGCTCTAAATGACCACTGCCGAGAGCCGGCCTGTGGTATATCTTTAAAAATATGTATTTGTAACAAGAAAATATTGACTTTATGACCTTTTCTAGTGTGAGGTCATCATGGCGTCTGACGCCCGTGAAACAGAGTCGTCCTCTGCAGACATCAAGCTGCAGTTTGCTCCCTTCAGCAGTGCTCTGGAGGCAGGCTTCTGGCACCAGCTCACACAGAAGAAACTTAACGACTACCGTCTGGACGAGAGCCCCAAATGCATCAAGGGATACTACTGCAACGGTAAAGAAGCATGTGATGCTGTTAACGATGTACACCACATTGTCTGTTAAAGCATGCCTTTATTGTTTCGCCTACAGGTGATCCGGTTGGTTTACCCACCCGTCTGACCTTGGAGTTCAGTGCATTTGAAGTGTAAGTCAAGTGGACTGATGCTAACAGAGCCAAATAGGACGTACGAGCAGATGAAGGGGAGTCCACATTTTTAATGTGAGGGGTTTTGACAATGTATAGACGCAGAGTGGGAGCAGTAGAGCTTTGCAGAAGATAGTAATGTTGTAACTTTTACTCAGCCTTCATTTGTATCCACTTCCTCATTACTTCATTTCGAAATGTGCAGATTTTTTTCCATTTTTAAACCTGTTAGCCAATTGCAGCATAATGGTTTAGTTGTTTTGACAGGAAGGAATACTACACATTAGCTTTACTTTGGTTCAAGGTTCACATTTTAGGCTAAATATTATAAGAAAATATTATATTCATGCAATTTAATCACACAAAAATATTACATTAATCATCTATATATACAAATTAATTAAACCATTTATTTTGACCCCACATGCTCTTTTACCTGAAAGGGGAACTGTGCTTTTTGGAATTTTGCCTATCACTCACAATCCTTATGTAAGACAATAACATTTTTTTTTCATACAGTCTAAGTCGTAAAATATGGCAAGTACGCGGTGGCTAACAATGTAGTTAATGGGAGCACTTTATTCCGCACATAATGCCCTCCAAAAAAACATTCAAAAACCCTTTACATCTCGTTACCTGAACATTAACCAAGTATTATCAATATTGTATAATGCAGTGGTCCCCAACCACTACCGGGCCGCAGAAGAATTTTTAATTAATTTTTCTTTAAAAAAAAAAAAAAAAAAATTTATTGATTCAACATAAAAAACACAATATACACTTACAATTAGTGCAACAACCACAAAAACCTCCCTTTTTCATGACAAAAACCTCCCTTTTTCATGGCAAATAAAAAATAAAAAATGGATTCCCCCCTCCCCCGGGCCGCGGGACAAATTATTAAGCGTTGACCGGGCCGCGGATACAAAAAGGTTTGGGACCACTGGTGTAATGCATATGTTCCTTCTTGACTGCACTTAAATGTAGAATATATTTATATTATTCATATGTTATATATTATATATATATATAATATATCATATATATTATATTATCTATTATTATTATTATCTATTGTGAGCGAACAGTGGTGCTGAATTTCCCCCAGGGATCAATAAAGTACTTTCAATTCTATTCTAATCTATTCTGTTCTATGCTATAAGTGCTAAAGTTGAGGAACTAATTTTAGCGGCGCCATGATCACAGCGATCTAACTAGCTTATGCTGCTATATTGACATACTGATCTGCTGCTGCATCGCCTCTGAGTTGGTGAAAGTTAATTTTAGATTATAAATCATGTCTCTCTCACCTAGATTGTAGAAAGTTGTGGCCTTAAACCGAGAAGTTAGTCAACTTTGTCATCCAATAGACACGAAAACATGTTTATTTGCAACACTTTCTTTTTTTAACCTATTCTATTCTTCATCTAAACGAAAAATTATGAACATTCCATCAGTCTGTATCCCAATAGGAGCAGACATTGTACAGTAAGTGATTATTTTATTGTGTTTGTAGTTTATAGTTCCTATTTAACATTTAGCAATACTGCTGCCTGATGCCTTGTGTTTCACTAAAGCTGAATCTGTTTAACACACAGCTTCTAAAACTTGTAGCTCATCCTCCCTATTTTCAGGTTCAAAAATGTAACTTCATTTGAATACAAGTAAATGTTTTGAATACAATTAATATATTGAATACATTGGTTTGCTCAAAAACTTGCCACCGAGGACATGAGTCAGTCTCCTCACTCATCTTTACAATGGCATATGCATCGATCTGATCACTGACCTACGCTGCCTTCCAGGTAAAGGATTCTGTGCGCTGAAAGTAAATTGCTTAAATAGTTAGCATTTTATACATGATTAATGCAAAAATGTTTGTGTTTAATCACACACGTTAACCCGTTACCTTTGACAGCTCAAGTTGTTGTTATTGAATTGTACTTTTAAACTATGCCAATACAAATAAAAAGCTGTCGGCCAAAAAGGCACTTTGAATGCAAAGCACTTTGAACACCCCTGACTTGGGTCAATATGATTTTCAATCTGGTACAAGTAGGCAGATTCCATTTAGTGAGGAAGACCTTGGTAATAGATATAATCAGAAAAAAAAATATTGCATACACATACATTTAATGTACAAATCGGGCGCTAAACTATGATGGTAAACTTTGGTTTATTTTTTTTAACATTCTCATTTAAACATATTTAACCTTGTTACATTTAATAGGGGAACTGTACTTTTTGCGGGGAATTTTGCCTATCATTCACAATCATTATGAGGGACAAGAAGACTGATGTATTTTTGGTTCAGAGCATTCTAACTCTAAATAAACGTAAATAAAAGTCAGCTTACAATGGAGTTAAATTTAATTTCTCTGTTGCAGCCATAAAGCCCTCTAAATAGCCATACAAGCACCAATAATACTCCATTTACAATTTGTGACATGAACCTAATCAAGTATCAGTGATATTGTTATTATAAGCGCTAACGCAGACAAAATATTTTTAGCAGTGTATTGGCACTGTTGCTGCTATGTTGACATCATTGGCTGGTGAGCTGCTTCCTGGCCGTAGAGCAGGGGTCTCAAACTCGCGACCCCAAAAAGAACAAGCGGTAGAAAATGGATGGATTGAAGCTCTAAGGCAGGGGTCTCAGACACGCAGCCCGCGAGACGTTATATTGCGGCCTCCACCTTAACATGAAAGTTAAATGTTAGTGCGGCCCGCAAGTTTTATATGAATGGCGTTTGACAGCGTTGTGTTATTTGGCTCCAAATGGCTCTTTCAACGTTCAGGGTTGCCTACCCCTGCATTACTGGAAAAGCGGCAAATGAGTGAAAGCGACTGAGACGTTGCCATGGAGACAAGGGTTTTCTTACATGCCTGGCTGCAGTCACACCGCGACACCTGTCCGTCAGTAATAACAGTCCCCGATAACCTGGACCAATTCAAACCTTTATTTGTTTTTTTTATTGTTTAATTTGCATTGCCTTACACAATGAAACCTACTTACAGTGGGGCAAAAAATTATTTTGTCAATTACCGATTGTGCAAGTTCTCCCACTTTAAATGATGACAGAGGTCTGTTATTTTCATCATAGGTACACTTCAACTGTGTGAGACAGAATGTGGAAAAAAAAAAACAGGAATTCACATTGTAGGAATTTTAAATAATTTATTTGTAAATTATGGTGGAAAATAAGTATTTGGTCAACCATTCAAAGGTTTTGGCTCAAAATCTCACGATACATGGCCCCATTCAGTCTTTCCTTAACACGGATCAATCGTCCTGTCCCCTTAGCAGAAAAACAGCCCCAAAGCATGATGTTTCCACCTCCATGTTTCACAGTAGGTATGGTGTTCTTGGGATGCAACTCAGTATTCTTCTTCCTCCAAACCCGACGAGTTGAGTTCATACCAAAAAGTTCTCTTTTGGTTTCATCTGACCACATGACATTCTCCCAATCCTCTGCTGTATCATCCATGTATCCATTTTGGTACAAAGTCAACTCGTCGTGTTTGGAGGAAGAAGAATACTGAGTTGCATCCCAAGAACACAACACCTACTGTGAAGCATGGGGGTGGAAACATCATGCTTCGGGGCTGTTTTTCTGCTAAGGGGACAGGACGATTGATCCGTGTTAAGGAAAGAATGAATGGGGCCATGTGTATT
The DNA here is from genome assembly GCF_033978795.1 of Nerophis ophidion. NCBI lineage: Eukaryota > Metazoa > Chordata > Actinopteri > Syngnathiformes > Syngnathidae > Nerophis > Nerophis ophidion. Next base: position 62,747,986 of record NC_084612.1, read on the forward strand.
GAGATTTTGAGGCAAAACCTCCTTCCATCAGTGAGAGCTTTGAATGGTTGAACCAATACTTATTTTCCACCATAATTTATAAATAAATTATTTTAAAAACATTTTTAAGAAAAGATTTCTTAAAAGAAAATGTTGCATACTCCTCAGGATGTCTAGTTGTATAATGACGTTTCAAATTGTATTCCTTGTGCACCGCAACTTTCTCTGCAAATACGACACGCCAGGGTGGCCCTGTGCTCAACAAAGAAATATTGCATCTTCCACTTTTGCTGGAATTGTCTTTGACACATCACTAACCCTTCTCTTTACTGCAGGCTTTGAAAAAGACATGTTTGGGGTTGTGGAATGTATTTGTATTTAGCCGGCACACGGAGAATAATGTTATTTCCGCAGTGTGTGTCGTTCCGCTTTTCCTCCCTACAGCAACAAGGCGGTCGGCGGATAATAGCCCGGGAAAGTACCGGGATAGCGAGCGCAAAAAAGTGACGGCTCCCGGAGTGTTATCCAGCGTCATATAGAATTATACAAAAAAGTATTAAGTCAGCCACCGATTGTGCAAGTTCTCCCACTTAAAATGATGATGGAGGTCTGTAATTTTCATCATAGGTACACTTCAACTGTGAGAGACAGAATGTGAAAAAAAATCCAGGAATTCACACTGTAGGAATTTTAAATAATTTCTTTGTAAATTATGGAGGAAAATAAGTATTTTGTCAACCATTCAAAGCTCTCACTGATGGAAGGAGGTTATGGCTCAAATTTTTGATAGGAATTCAATAGGAAAGTCAATGTTTTTGACAAGCTTGTTTAGTCATACATAGGGGTGTAACGGTACACAAAAATTTCGGTTCGGTACCTACCTCGGTCTAGAAGTCACGGTTCGGTTCATTTTCAGTACAGTAAGAAATAGACAAAATATACATTTTTGGGTTATTTATTTACCAAATTGTTAAACAATGGCATAACATATATATGTACACACAGGGTCCATTGCCAAGGTTAATGTGGTCAACATATATAAAATAAAAACTAAATAAGATAAGGCTCAGAATGGTTTCTCAACAAAACCTTTCTACGTATAAAGTATTTTGTTTGATTGATTGATTGATTGAGACTTTTATTAGTGGATTGCACAGTACAGTACATATTCCGTACAATTGACCACTGAATGCAAACACCCCAAAAAGGTTTTCAACTTGTTCAAGTTGTGGTCCACGTTCATCAACACCCCCCCTCCCCCAAACCCCCACCCCCCAGCCTGGCTAATTTGGCAGTAAGAGGATATGTGGGCTTATTGTTCTTCCACCATAGAAGTGGGTCAAAATCTAGTTTTTAATGCAATACAGCAACCCCATGCGACCCCGAACGGTACAAGCGGTAGGAAAATGGATGGATGAATGGTCTTAAATCTGCTGCTATAAAAACATTTGTTATTGCTTCAGCCCTGCCTGACTCGCCGAGGCTGCTTGAATGCGGTAGTGCCGCTTCAAAGAGGTTAGCATGTTTGACGTGTTGGCAGAAGCGTACCTTAATGCTGCTAAACAATTTCGGCAAACATACGTCCTCCATTGTTGTATCGCACCGCGCAGCCAAAGTGTTCCCAAACGGGAGATGTTAACGAGGCAGGGGGGTCTTCCAGCTATGACTTTTGCATGTTGTCCTAGCTCGGTCGTTGCTAGCCTGCCGTGTGTTGTGCCTCGCTCTGCATTGTTTACACAACCTCCGGTGCGCTACTTAATATGTTCGTGTGGAAACTCGTTCGGTACACCTCCGAACCGAACCGAAACCCCCATACAAATACATGTACCGTTACACCCCTAGTCATAACGTAATAAAGTGCAATTAACAATCATTTCAGTATCCGTGGCTAGAAATAAAAAAAACACACATGCTATCATTAGCGTACCTTTTGATGCA